>NC_048893.1:116494778-116794778 GCF_011077185.1 Oxyura jamaicensis
TGAGGAGGAAGAGGGAGAGGGAGCTGAGGAGGAAGAGGGAGAGGGAGAGGAGGAAGAGGAAGGGGAAGAGGGAGAAGAAAAGGAAGAGGAAAAGGAGGAAGAGGAAGAAGAAAAAGAAGAGGAAAGGGAGGAAGAGGAAGGAGAAGAGGGAGAAGAGGAAGAAGAAGGGGAAGAGGAGGAAGAAAAAGGGGAAGAGGGAGAGGAGGAAGAAGAATTGGAAGGAGAAGATGAAGGGGATGAGGGACAGGAGGAAGAAGAGGAAAATGAGGAAGAAGAAGGGGAGGAAGAAGAAAAAAGAAAAGGTAAAATAAAAACCGTTAATAATAAGCTTCCACAAAACAAAAGCCAAACCAGGAAACCAAGGAAGAGAGAAATTTCTGCTGTACCAAATAGCTCTAAACAAAAAATGAAGTCCAAACAGCGTGTAGCAAATGGTTTGCATAATTCAGAACAATTTTGGAACAATGTACTGCCTCATTATTTAACTCTAAAGTAGAATGGACTACTGGGTATGCATTTTAAGCCTACTCAGGAAGACCTAGAACTATAGTAGATTGATTTTAAAATGTAGCCAAAACTTTTTATTATACATATACTGAAGTGCCTATTTCTTGAAAAGGACTGAAGGAAATGTTTAGATTTGGGAAGCTCTTATGAGATAAGTCATTTGCACAATCATCTTTATCATATATGACAGTTGCTGAGGAAGCAAAATGTATATGCCTCAGATTATAACTTCATGCTGATAACATGAATTACACATTGTAATAGTGTAATCTTTGCCTTTGAATCAGATTTTTTGAAGTAATACATGAATTTTAGTGGCAGCTTGTTAATGTGCCTTATATGAAAAAGAGTGTCAGTAAATCATAAAAGAAACACATTTTAAAATTTTGTTATTTTCCATATTCATTCTCACTACTTCTGTTTATGTATTTATAAAATGTTTGAGTATTCAACATAAATTAAAGAAAGGACAAGTTGCCAAATCTGCATGGATCAGTAGATGGGAGGGAAATGGAAAGGCAAACCTGGGCAAATGGTGGCGTAGGCTTTTCCAAAGGCCTTAGGGTTGACTTCTTATTTTGTGTGCACACTTATGTGCAAAAAGTCAAACAGGAGCCTCAGAATTTGGCCTATATTGCAGTATAGTCAGAATACATCTGCTTAGTGATAATTTTTGACTATCACGTTAGGTGATTTGACATAAAAAATGAAAAAGATTCAATAGCTGCCTACAAAAGTCTAAATTACATTAGTCATCTAACTCTTAAGGTTCCCAAGGAGGGGAATGTATTTGTTGCAGTATGAAGTGTATATGTATGTTTTCAGAATCAGAGCTTAAGCTTCTTCTCATTGGAGGAGCTTCATGTTTTCCCTTCCTAAAAGTCACATCAGTGATCTCCAGAAAGAAGATACTGTAATAAACCAAGAAACTAGATGGAGCAGTAGCAAAAGTGGCGTGAAAGTCTAAACTATTTTTGTAAAATACGAAGTATGCTAATATTTCTAAAGCTTCCTTAAAATGCACAAAAAAATTTTGAAAATTATTTTTGTGATTTTGAAATACTGTGCTATTGCTAATAGTGGTTCAACCAGCAAAAGAAGAGAAATGAACTCTTGTCATTCAGCATTATTAGTTATTACTACGATAATGGGTGGTCTGAGGAAATTTTGTAAACAGATCTCAGTATTGACATTCTCTGGAAGAATTACTGTTTAAAACTTATTTAAAATGAGTACAGGAGAAGAAAGAAGCCAAAATGAGTAAACATCACTCAATAAAAACGTTAATGGGATCTGAAACGTTAATGGGATATGAAACATTTTTAATGTTGTTTTGTAAGATACCGACATTAAACAATCTTTGACACAATGTCTCCTGAATTTATTTTCTGTAAAGACTGTGGTAGATTAATGATTTGCCAGTAGCTTCTAGTTCAGTTCAACCTTTCCTACTTCAATCATCCCTTTTATGTACCATGTTTGAAGGTAAGATCAATTTCAGTAACCATAACAAGAATACTTACTCCAGTGACTGTATTTTGTCCCCATGAAATTAATTTCAACCTTTCGAACTTTCTGGAATATGTTATGCTGACATGAGTATGTGTAAGTCTTTGGGAAAGGGTAAGTATCCTGATACTGTGATAGAATTGAACATTTTAACAGTTAAATGCACTTCCTAAGATGGCAGCTTCCTGAAGCAATGGAGTGCTGTAAAAATATTTATGTTTGAAACTAATTAAGCTGTGTTATTTTATTTCTTAGGAAAGATTAGGATGTTAGCGTGACTTAGAGTAATACTGAGAAGTATTTTTATAGACCTAAAACCATGTTTATATACCAAGGGCATCTCGGATACTGTTCCTACTTATTTGTGATTCTGAAATTCAGTCTTGGAAGAAAGCTGTACGCTATGAAAATTCTGTTATTTTTTATGAATAATATTTGAGAGACAGAGAGAAAAAAAAAAGAGAAAACATTTGAAACAAGTGATTTCAGGTTCCATGTTGGAATAAATCTTCATTTACTGTTGGGGTGTAGCTTTTAATCTAGATCCTTAGGAAAGTGGGGACCATTTGTTGCTGCTCTCTTAACACATGCTGGTAGTATAAGTCTTCCCAATGTTTCCCAGGAGTGTAAAAGAAGCCAAGTTGTGGGCATCTCCTCTTCTTTATTCTGTCTGGATAAAAATTCTTTGAAATGAGAACTGATTTTATATTGCTTTGTGGATCATTCCTGTGGTAGGGGAAAAGCAGAGCATTGCTGCATCTCTTCTGATGGTTTTCCACAGAACAGTTACATAAATTGTACACTATGCCAATTTTTGGGGGGACTTTGGAACTCCATCAGCATAACTAGAGTGGAATTTTGTTTTATTTGACTCATGCAGATTTATAATGCTTGGTAGTTGTGGTTTTATGGGAATTCAGCATGTCCGTGGTGTTTACTATAGAAAAAAGATTTATGTGCAGTACTTAAACAACATGGCAGAAGTACTCCCAAACTAGTTTCTAGTGGAGAAAAAATCCTGAAATAGAGAGAGGAAACAACAGACGTACCTGCCCAGACCAAAGGTCTATCTAGCCCATTGTCTTATTTCTGCCAGTGGTAACCTGTGAATGCCTGGCAAAAAAATAAAGTGTAGTGATACTTTTCCTGTGTAATTACTCAGCCTTCACTAATCTGTGCTTCAGAAGTTGTATCTGTTGTATTTAATAGCCTTTTTTTTTTCACGAATTTCTTACACTCACTTTTTGAACCCATGGATGCATTTTGTGCCCGGTACATGTCTTGGCAAACGATTCTTAGATTACCTTAAATGTTGTGTGAAGAACTCTTCTCTTTGTCTTGAACCTGTCGTGATACTTTCATCTGATGTCTCTGTATTAGAGAAGAAAAAGAGCATTCATTGTCTCATGATTTATTTCCTCATGGTTGTTACAGGGAAAAAAACTATTCAACTCTGTGGTTGAAACCAAGTCAAGATCAAAGTTGTTTATCGATATATTAATAATAGTTAACCAGCAATCAATTAACTGCACATTTAAGATCAATAGCAGTAACACAGCAGGTACCAACAAGACTAGACATCCATACCATGTTAATAAGCAGATGCAAATATCTGGCAGAGAGGCTGTTCTCTGAGGCCTTGAGGAGGGTTCTGGTGCTGGTGGGGGAGCTCATGGCAGTATCAAACTCAGTTTTGTCCACTCCTCTCTTCCCACTTTCCTCCCCTAATGTCTCAAATGTTGGTGCTTTTATACTTCTTTTCAAGCTGACTCTGATTTTCTTTGGGTTTTCAAGTCTTTTTGTTACCGTGCAATCCACCCAATGCATATTCTGATGTTGTCAATTTTCTCTTTCTCTTTGTCAATTTGAGGACAAATGAACTCTCAAGTTTTTGATATTCAACTTGCACGCATTTACATCTGTCAACACTGAATTTTGTCACCCAGTCACTTTATGTAATGAACCTCTTCTTCAACTCTTCACCATCAGCTTTTGTCCTTACTCCCCAGAAAAACAGCAAGCCCAGTGATAACATGGTTCACTTCTTCCCAAATTATTTTTGAACAAGTTGTACCATAACATTTTCCTCATGCTTGCAAAATTTCAGCATTTAATTTTTGTCATGTTATACCTGAAATTATCAAACTATTCAAATTATTGTTCTCTTTGCATAATTTATACTGAAAAACAAAAATGTCTTTCTCCAAACTACAGAAAATACCTGGTTTGGATTAACTATTTTTTGTTTTGGTGTCTTTTCTGGATAGGTAGATGCTTATTATTTAGTATGGGGTGTACTGGGTCTGGCTGGGATGTTAACTGTCCCTGCAGCAGCCCATACAGTGCTGCGCTCTGCACTTGTAGCTAGGACAGCAGTGCTATCACACCGGTGTTGTGTCTGCTGCTGAACAGTGCTGGCACAGCATCAGGACTCTCTCTGACCCTCCTGGGGGGTGGGCAAAAAGTGAGAAAGAAACATCAGCGGGGCAGCTGACCTAAACCAACCAAAGGGATACTCCATACCATATGATGTCACACTCAGCAATAAAAGGTGGAAAAAGGAAGAAGAGGGGAGGGGTGGGCTCTCGTTGGGAAAACGTCTGTCCTCTCGAACACCGGCTACGTGCGTTGAGGCCCTGCTTCAAGGACATGGTCAAGCATCGCTCATTTGTGGGAAGTAGAGAGTAATTTCTTTCCTCTGCACTTCCAAAAATCTTTTACTTGTTTTTTGTGTTTGTTTGTTTTTCCCCTTTTCCCCTCCCTTTTCCCCTTTCCCTTTTTCCCTTTAGTTAAATTGTTTAATTAATAATAATCTTTCCTTAATAATTATTTTTTTCCCTTTAATTAAATTACCCTTATCTCAACCCGTGAGTTGTTCTTTCCTTTACTTCTTCCCCTCCTCTTCTAAGGAAGGGGGAGTGTGAGAGCGGTTGTGGTGGAGTTCAGCTGCCTAGCACAGTAAAACCACCACATGGGGCCATTAGGAATCATGCAGAAAAGGACATTTAGCTTTCCATTGGTTTTATGTTTTCCCCTTAGCTTTTCTTAGCTAAAAGATAACATTTGGCTTATCTTCTCCATAAAGCAATGCTACTTTATTATCTCACTTCTCAGAACAGCAAATTGAATTTGCAGTGCAAATGTAGTCATTTGACAAATGCATGGCTGAGATACTCTTTCTGGTACAAAAAAAAATAAATAATAATAATTAAGGACAAAGCATCTTTTTCAATGTAATTTGACCTTTTTGATAGGGCATATAGAGTAGATTTATGAACAGTGAACTCGAGTGAACTTTTGTGTATGTCTTTAATTTTAAAATTAGTTTTATGGGAAGCCAAATCAAGTTCAGAAATAAAAGTCCTTCAGACAGAAGAATGTTGTCAGATCTGTAGACTGTAATAGACTGCATGGTATCTGATACACAAGGGCTAATCCTCAACTCATTTCTACATGTGCAATTCAGATAAATAGCAATGTTTAGTACTGTAGCATTCGATGAGTAACTGAGCTAATGTTTTTCTTGCACTAGTGGCAAACCTATAGTTCTGTCCTCAGTTAAGTTCTGAGCATGTTCTTGACCTGAAGTCGCACATTGAGTTATAGTATTTTAATACACTTCTTCGTATGTTTTAATGCAGAGAAGAGAGGTTTGCTTATACATAGTGAAAGATTTTGGTGAGATATCTTTGGCATCAAAAAATTGCACTGCTGAGAGTTACTGGGGCTTTACTTTCCTATTGCAAAAAGACAAAGCAAGTACACTTAATCACCGTCTTTTTTAAGGATTTCTATTAATGCCCATTCCTTCCTTCCTTGGCAACCCCATGGTTTAATCATTTAAATAAATGTTAATATCAGGATCTCAAAAACTCATACTTTGTTATGAAAATATTTATTACCAGGGTCCTGAATTGTCAAGTAGACTACTTACCATCCTGGCTTTCATAAATGTCCCAACATTGAAACGTCAAACATGGCTCTTTGCTCTTTCTGTCTCTGGGTGATGGGTAGGTTACAGGGGAGCTTGATGGAATGTCCCAAGTTTAATTTTCTGGGTCTGGAGCTTTGTAATTTGTAATACGTAGTCCTCCTTTCACACAGAATTGTATTAGTGGTTTGTATGAAATGTAAAATATTTGTGGTTACATATTGAGAGTGAGCTAAACAAAGGTAGATTTAAGAGAATGTAAGTAGAATTATATATTAAACAAAGCCGTCGTCTGCATTTATACCTGAGGAGATGTAGATCACTCTAGTGTTGAAGAGTAATGTTTCCCACTTCCTCTATACCAGTGATGTTACAAGAGACTGCTGTGACATTCAGCTGGAAACTCAGCAATCATCATCATCGTAATAGGAGTTCGGGGCTGTGAGCCGCCCTGCCAGAGACTGGTTTTCTTAAAAGGAAGTTTAGAATAATTACTTTCATTTTATCCAGTGTCTAGCCAAGGCACAAAATGCCTCTCGTAATTAGAAACGCAGCAGCAGAACTTCTGCAAAATGGACACTTAGTGTCATTTCTAAGAAAAAGAACAATGTAAACGTTTTTCTATAAGAATTTCGAAAAAATGCAGAAAATGCATCCATGTGTGGACTGATATTCCCAACATACTTTTAACAGACTCTTTGTCTGTTAACATTAAGAATTCATTTTTTTATGCAGCATAATATCTTTCAAAGACACAGCAAATTTCTGAGATAATATATTCTGCTTTGAAGCTGCTCATATTTCATCTGTTTTGCTTAAGTACCTAGGATTTGTTTTGGTATGCCTTTTCCAAGTGATTAAAGATTAAGGGGTATTTATGTAAGGTGGTTTATAAGAAATTATGTTCGATGTAAATAGTCTCCAGCTTGTTCTGTGATTCTTCAGGAAACACTCTACTTCTGTAGAGTTGTTTGTTTTCCTTTCCACCTTTGAAATTGATATTACTTATTTGTTCTCCAAAGAAAGCAGACTTTTTGGAGAAGCTGTTGCCACATGTTGACTTATCTTGGGGAATAAATAATAAAAAATTGTTCTGAGTTGCTGGAGAAAGCATCCTTTAGGTAATTCTATTTAAATTATTTTTGTATTGAAGAGATTAAGTCAAAATCTAAAACAAACCTGAAAATACAAATGCTGCCTTTTTTAGAAAGTAGTTTTACGTGAAGGTTTAATACATTGTTAAGGAGTTGTTTAGACTCAAACAAAAAATCATAGGGGTGTATTCAGTTACTGCAAGCTGGCAAGCCACAGACTAATAACATCACAGCCAGCTGAAATCATCGGTAAGGTAATGGGCAGCAACAAAGGACCGTCCAGTACTGTGTACTAAACGTCACTGTACTGTTTCTGAGTGATATCTAAAGTCCTGAAAACACAATCGGATTTATTTTTAATGCAAAGTATGTGTACTGCCAGCCTGTGACAAAAGTGGACAGATCTGTGGAAACTTACAGGTCCTCTTGTTTGGTTTCTGGTAAACAAACAATATTGTTTTGTGAAGTACGGTCAGAAGATGACATAGGAACACAACAATGAAAAACGAGTCTGCTCAGTTTCTATCTACATTGTTTACAGCTATTCACTATTTTACTCAAGTTTTCTCAGTGACACCGTCCTGTTAGAGGATGCAATTGTAGTGTCACAAATACTATTGTAGTAATTTGACGTCACATATTCATAGTAGTCATTGTATCACTGTGTGGACATCAAATACTTGGAAACATTTTCTTCCATCATGTTAGCAAAAAAACACAGCTATCATTAGAGTTCAATTTTTGCTTACCATGTAGCAACAGAATCTCATGCCTGACATAAAAATTACTTTCATTTGCTTGACTGTCTGCACAGTGTGCGGGAAATTATGAGCTCAGCATTACATTAATATTCCAGGACACTTACATGACAGAAGTCTTCCCTGTTAAGGTACTGTTAAAAGTATCAGATAATCTGTGTCAAATGCTCTTGACATAGAATTATACAATCACCAAACAAATAAAACCTGTAGGATTCCAGATTTTACTGTTTAGATGAAGTATGGTGATGGGCTTTGGTTTTTACTGAAGATTCTTTTGCGTGTGCTGAGCTCCCGTTTGTCTTCATGAACATATACAAGGAAAGCCTAATTTGGCTTTTTGACTGCCTCGCTGCTTGTAAGTGAAAGAATAAGCTTTTTAAATCTCTCATTTGATTACTCTCATTTGAATACTTCTATCTTTAATCTGTACAGCTTTTTCTTTAATAATCATTAAAGTGGAAAATACTTCTCTAAGGGTTAGAATAGCTGAGCTAATAGCTTTTCTATATTAATAGCTACAAAATGAAAGTCCAAATTCCTAATGACATGGCTAGCACTGTATGGCTTTTAAGATATTAAGCTTTCACTGTAACCCCTAAATAACTGTGAGGTATGTATCTTAGCCTTATGAAGAGTTTTGTAAGAAAGTATTGCCAAGCACTTCACATTATGTAGCTTGACATCATTACAAGATCAATATCAACAAAATGTTATGTGCCTACCCATCCATATATTTATAACCCACAAAGGGTAAACAGAAGTATTTTTATTGTCTTCATCTATATGTAAATTAATGGTTAACCTTGTCGCTGTATATGCCTTGTTAGTAAAATATTTACATGGTGTATTTTCCCAGCATAGACAATTCAGGAGTGACGTTGACATGCACTAGTGTTTTGGAGGTCTTTGGAAGTTTTAATTCCTATACCTCTTATTCCTCAATCCTGCATCAGAAAAGAAGGATGGTCTGTAGAAATGTATTTTGTTGTTGTCTTTACCAGTGCTTTACAAAGGGAGCGCTGTTAACTCCCATATGACAGCAACTGTGGCCCATATATCAACCTCTGTAGAGCTGATATCCATCTTCTATGAGTTTTCTTCTTCACAGTGAAACTCCTTTTAGGTGTGTATTTAGTTCCATTGTTGTACTATATAAGAGACCCATGGGATACTTTGGAGCATCTAAAGGTAATAGGCTGGACAGGTAATGGGAGGAACCTGTTCCCTCCATGATTGAAAACTCTGGTGAGCAATTGTAAATTTGTGGCTGCTTGGCAGAAGGTAGCCATAGAAGAAGCCTGTAGCTAACTACCTCACTCTCAGCTGTCTTTATAATAATCTTCTGTGTGGATTATTAACAGTTTCTTGGACAAATAGAAACAGAAATATTTGTTCTGTAGACCAGAACTTCCCAGAACTCCCAGTTTCTTAGTGGTACACATAGTAATTACAGATTTCTTTTCATTGGTGACTTTTCACAGGATTTTAAAAAGATTTGAAAAGATCCAGATATATTTTGTCAGTGGTTTTGAGGTTCTCTTCCCTAGAAACATAAATTGGTGGTGGCAAACCAAAAATATTTTGACTTCTTGAGGAGACTTGGAAAGATACCATAAGACTTCCCCTTCTGAAATGTTCAATATGGACAGCCAGGCTGCTAGAGCTCAGATTCAGTAAGTTATGTCAAACAGTGAAGGCAGTACCAAGAAACCTGTTTCCCATCTGTCATTTGAGCAAGGTCTACCATGAGACATGTCTTCAAGCATCACTCTGATTGCTTTTGGCCCCAGCATGACAACAGGTGTGACAGCGTTATGGAAAAGGTGGTTTCATAGTGCTGACAACTTTTTTGTCCTTGAAAAAACTGGGATCTCAGGCTTAAATGAAAGCCATTTCAAGTATTTTACTTGTATGTTCTTTGCTGCTGTTGACTTTTTGTATGTGTCCCTGACCAAGTCATTTTTTCAGTGTCTCAACTTTAGAATTAAAACTATTGAAGCTATTCTTACAGCTTTATCTTTCTATGACCAGGGAACATTATGTGAAATAAGAAAATAAACCTTCTAAAGCATGATGGCAGATATGCTGCTCGTCATCAGACACATTATCTGTGCAGAAGAAATGATCTGGCAAGAAAATATGCTTTGCATTGTTAAATAATGTTTTGAATATTTGGATGAAGAGGAAGGCAGTTTTGAGTAGATAGAAAGCTGGAGATGAAGTGTGAGTAAAGGTGAGGCCAGAAGTACGAGTGATTTTTGAGACTGCATCATGTAATTGAACAAGTGAAGATTGGAAGAAGAGCTTTTTCATATTAGTTTAACTTTGGGAACTAGTTTTGATGTGAATATGTCATGACCCTTCAGAACTCAAATCCTAACTACTTTTGTTGCCTACACTGTATGGAATGTCAGCATTTTTGTTGTTGATTGCTTGAACAGTATCTCCGTGTTAGCACAGCTAGAGATTCTTATATGTGCTTATAAACTGGGATGAATGGTTTTGGTGGTTCAAAGCTGGACCAAACTTTTATTTTATATTTAACTATCTTTACCTTATGTTCCGTTTAGTAGAGGAATGTTGCAAAGTGCATACATGTGCTATTAATCTTAATTTTTCTCCAGTCTGCAGTGACTAAGTGGAGTTTCTTCCATAGGCCATTACTATACTTAATATCTCTGAAAACTGTCTTAATTTTGAAGGAATCAAAAATAGATTTTTTTTTTCCACAGGTGTCCATTCTAAGTAATTCCATGTCAATCATACAGTCCTCTGGAAGTATATGTGTCAGTATTTTATCTAGTGGGATTATTTTTACATTTCTTTGCAAAGACAAAATCTTGTGCATGTGTTATCTCTAAACGCTTCTGTATTTAATATTGCAGTGTGCTATAGTGGTACCATTGAAGCCTACAGGTAAAGTATACCAGTGATAAATAGCACCACTTCCAAAGGAGTTTAGATGAAAATATTTGCAGTTTTTATTGTTTGTTGTTCCTCAGATACACTAATACCTACGAAACAACCTTTTCAGTCTCCTAGGGAGGTGAAAGAGTTATTTGCTTTTGCTTTCCATCATAGATGTCTTAACATATTATAGAAGAATCAAGTGCATAAAGAGTTTTTCATGTTTAGTTTCCTAATCAACTTTCTCCCTAAAACAAACAAGTGAAAAAATCAAGGACATTTCAAAAAATGTTCGCACCCTTCCAGAAACCTGCTGTCATTTTCCTTAGTCTTGTTCCAAATGCCAGCAGACAGGATTTTTGCAGTTATTGTTAGTGTTCTTTCGATGACTTTCCACTGTGCAGAGCCCCAGGGAAACCACAGTGGGATCTCCACATGGAATCTTTTTGCACTGCTACTGGGAAACTTCCCAATAGCACACAAGGTCACAGGACCAGATGGTAATGTAAAAATGGTATGTCTAAACAGGATGGAGTGTGTTAGCAGTGCTGTTCAGTCTACATGCTGTGTGAAAAGATATCTCACCCAAATACTTTCTGCTTAATTTTCTTTTGTTAGAGTTGAAATTTCACTTTTTTTTTTCTTTTTTTTTTTTTTAATTGGCATATGTAGCTGGCAATATAACATACTACTAGGATGCTTTCAGTTTTCCAGGTGCTCCCTGTAGCATCAGCGTGTGGTCTTTGCTTGATAGCCCGCTTTCACAACCGTTCACAGAATTTAGCACGTTCTCCACCGATATGAGATGCTGAAGGAGAAGCTGATGCAGAAGCATGCAGCTCATAAACTTTCTGCCCTTATATGTGGTGACAGGAAGTTTGGTCCATGCATCGTGAAAGTTCTGGCTGAGTTAAACACCTTCTTAAGGTGAAAGGGTCTGTCAAGACATGAACCCTTGCTTTTCAAGATAGGCAGAATTATTCTGGTGACAAAAAAATCTTTTCCCTATTTTGAAAAAGTAAGTCATGCAGTGGCAAAGCATGTAAACTTAGCATAACAAAATGTAAGACTTTGTAGTGTAACCATGAGCTAACTCAACTGTGCCCTCAGATAAGGGATATAATAATTCTTTTCTGAGGGCACAGTTAGATTTTTGAGAGTCCTTGTTTGAGAGCTAACCTTGAATAAGGACTCCTGTCTTATTTTATCTACCTTAGAACATTTTCTTTTGCATTTTCTTGTTCTTAGTTGAATACTGATATGTATAATGAATTGGTCTACGGTTAGGAGCATGATAGCATCGTGCAGCATGCATTTCAAAATTCTTTTTTGGCCATCTTGTCAAAGGAACAAAACTCATCTGGAGATGAGGAGACAGATGAAGAAGAAGATGTAGAAGATGTAGAAGAAGAAGTAGAAGAGGAGGAGAAGGAGGAGGAAGATGAGGAGGAAGACGAGGAAGAGGAGGAGGAGGAGGAAGAAAAAGGAGAAGAAAAAGAAGAAGCAGCAGAAGAAGGAGAAGGAGGAGAAGGAACAGACAAAGAGGCAATGGAGGAAAAATATGAAAAAAAGGAACATAGTAAAACACCTGAGGGAGAGAAAAGCAGTAATAGCCTGGTGGAAACTGTAGAGGTAAAATATTTTACTCCTTTTAAATTATTGTCTGTGAAATAACTTGTTTCTTTAACTTGCATTTATTTTAATATAGCTATCTTAGAAATGTGAAGTTGTTTGGGGTGGTTTAGTAGAGGGAGGAGTACATAGGTAGGTGTTTATAGTTAAACATTTCATTTTTTAGCAAGTTTGAAAGTAGAAATTTCATTGTTTTGTCTCTCTATAGACAGAAGAGACTACTCAGAAAGAGACCATCATTGAGCAGGGTAAGAGTACAATTCCTAAGAACTGGACCATTTTATACATTCTAAAAATATATAAAACATTTCAAAAGATAAAACTTTTCTAAATGTTCTCTATTATAGAAATACTGAACAATACAGTTACTGTCAGTGGTTGGTAAAGTAGTTCTTGAGAGAGAATGAAGTTTGAGAGGCAAAAAATACTACTAAGTATTAATGACTGCAAGAAAAAAAAATGAAAAAGAAAAAGAAAAAAAAAAAAACAAAAACAAAAACAAAATGCTTTTCCCAGTTATGTTTGGAGGAACTCCCCCAAAAAGATTTTCTCTTAAAAGGATCATTTTACTTAAAAAGAGCAGTTCTAGTTGTGAAGTATTGGTAACTGGATTATTTCTCAAGCAACTTCTTTAGGTGCCATGTTTCTTCACTTCAGCGGACTAACTTGTCAGAAGTCTTTTTTATCCCAACCCACCAATGACATTTCCTCATTATGTTCATAAACAGATTATTTTCGGTGGAACGTGGTAATTTCTCAACACCGTTCAAAGATACTGAAGATCTGAGTCTAGATGTTGCTTGTAGTTTTAAGGACAAGTTGAGCATGCTGATAACAGATATTCCTTTAGAAAAGCAGGGGAGCATGAAGGTGGCTGCCCTATATGCAAGACAACTCAAAAAAACATATTTTGCTAGAGTTTTAGTAATTCTAGAATAATCTGTAATTGTTCTTTTGTAAGAAAAAATCATTGTGATATAAAAAGATCACTCCCTTTAATAATGAAGAAGCTATGCCATTTATCTTCGATATTATAATTGGAACAGCTTGTGTGGAATGGATGCTTAAATGTTTTCCATCATTCAGTGAGCTGGAAGCTTTGGTATTAAGTTCTAAATTTGTATCATTCATGCAGAGAGTATAGGAAAATTGAAACATGGGAATATCAACTCAGTTGGAAACCTTTTCCTTTACCAGAAGATTCTATGGAATAAAGATTAATGCTGAACAATAACTCTTGCCCTAAAAATCAGCTTTTCCAAATTAGAAAATATTTACAAAATCTGTGTGCAAAACATTGTCTTATGTCCACAAGAGGAAACTATGAGTGTCCAAGTCAAAACATTTTACATCATGTTACTGCCATGTTTATTCTTTTCTGGAAAATCAAGCATTTGGAGAATAATACACAGGCCTTATCTGGAGAAATGAAAAAAATAAAAAACATTCTTGTCAGGCTGGGCATCAAGTTGAATTGAATACTCTGATTGCTTAAGAACCACATTTTATTTAGTGACTTACTTCAAATATAATTTGAATAAGAGGTCTTTTTGCTCCTAACTTGCAAGAATCGGAATGAAGTTAATAAAAAGGTTTATATTATTGTAGAGAAAGAAAGTACTGACAATCATACTGTGAATGATTCTTCAGAGAACACTGAGGACCAAATAGCTGAAGGAATAACTGGGAGAAAAAAGGTAAGTGGCCTGATTTTTCATTCTAATTTTATTAGTGACCAAGAAGGCAATGGTCAGTTGCAGAGGTGCAGCAAATGCCCAAATTTACCTGAACTGCATAAATAGTTACACTGCTGAGCCACCCATTGTTTCTGTTTAAAATTTGGTTTTATTTTGTGATATCTGTGTATGTTGCTTGCTGTGGAAGTGTTTGCTACTGTGCTCTGTCCATGGATCAAAATGAAACAATTTGTCATCTTCCTATTGGAAGCTTGTGTATTAAGCATGTATATCAACATTTTTCTGACAGAGACTGTCAGACATGCAGGTTGGTGTGTATTTTGTACTTCAACTCCTTGCCCTTAAAATGATAGATGGCCTTATAACCTTCGATGTGTCACATACTTCCTGGCTCCTTGACTCCAAAATGTTGATGACAGATAGGTACAGTTAGGGAAAGAAGAGAAGATGCTCATACTGAAAGCTGAGAGTGATTATAACATTACTGGAACTGCACTGCAGAATGATGGGATACTACTGCCTATGGACGTATCTCAATATTTTAGTAGTGTCATAATCCACTGCAGACTGGAGCATAGAATCATTCAGGTTGGAAAAGACCTAAGATCATCCAGCCCAACCTTTAACCTAGGACAAAAGTCCACCACTAAACCATGCTACAAAGTTCTACATCTACATGTTTCTTGAAGACCTCCAGGGATGGTGACTCAACCACTTCCCTGAGCAGCCTGTTCCAGTGCTGCACAACCCTTGCAGTAAAGAAATTTCTACTAATATCCAAAGTAAACCTCTCCTGGTGCAACTTGAGGCCGTTTCCCTGCATCTTATCGTTAGTGCTTGGGAGATAATATATAGATTGAGAGAAGATAGATAATGCCTCTACCTTAATGTAATTTAATAGCTACTATTATGGAAAAAGGCCAGATATTTAGTATTTTTTGTTAAGATTTTTTAATGTGTTATCCCATTGTCTTGTCATGTTCTTAATTTGTCTCAAAGTATTACAAGCTGCTCTTACCATCAGATTTTTTTTTCCTTGTCCGTTTGTAACATTGCCTTTATTTGAACATTAATGACAGTAAACTAGAAGGTAAACTGAGATAGTGGGAACTAATGTACCTAAACTGTGTTACGGGTGATCAAACTAGACTTGGAAGTAATGGAAAAGTCTTATGGGGAAGGAAAAACATTGTTAATTCTTCAGTGGCAAATGAAAGTATAATGAAAGTCAAATATAGTGAATATATTGTGAATATATTGTGAAATATAGTCAAATAAAATAAATAAAGTTCAAATAAAGTCAAATGAAAGTCAAATGGAGTATACAACTCTATTGCCAAAGCACATTTATTAGGGTTACGTGGTAGGAGTAAATGCGCTCCTTGCATGTGGACAACAGACAGCTGTCTCATGAAATCCAAATTACTTCCACCCATCGCCCACAAACCTTCAGTTGAGTTGTGTGCATGTCCAGCACATATGTATGCTATAACTGTCACTCATTTGTGATTTGACTGGACTCGGGTGTAAGCCAGGGCCGCATGAAGGTTTTGCCTTGATTTAGGAGGAGGAGAGAGAATGGTAAGTCCCCATTTGCAAAGAGGAATATGTAGCCAGCATACAAACACATACACCAATTGTTACAGATTTAGCTAAGATGAAATACCTTTAGGGATGGCAGAATTCCCCACTAACTTCAGTGTACCCTTTCTATTCACAAAAATCTCTTCTAAGATTTCCTCTCAAAATGGAAGTGTTAGTAAGGAAAAATGCAGCATTGTACCTGGGAAGTGACACCATAATTACAGACTGAAGTGAACAAGACAACAGTCTTTTAAAAGTAATCACCCAAATCTCCAGCACTCCTTCTTGCTATCTGTATGTTTGTGCTATCTTCTGGCTTCACACCAGCTCATGTGAGGGAAACATAATGCGAGGCTGAAAATAAAGCTAAGTTATATTTCGTAATAGGGAATGTAGTTGGAACAGTCACAAAACTGTTTACATCATGAATAACACAAAACATAAGTAGCTGTTTTAAGTATTGTGTTGTTGCAGTAAAAACAACTGTTTTGTGAAGCTATTAGAAGAGACAGTTTTGTGACTTTAACTCCTGTTAGGCTAAAATATTGCAATATATTTCCTTTATTAAATTATATTTATTTTTTATATATTTTCTATGTATATGTAATATATAGATGCAATATGTTTCCTTTAGTAAAAAAAAGTCTTCTGTTGATACATTTGCTCTGATGAAGCTTATAATGGGGAGTTCTCTGAGGCTTATACACAGTGGTAAATTTTGCAATAAAAGAAATAGCAAGTGAATGAAAACTAATAAGACATTATTATAATTAGTTTGAAAGTAAGCAACATAACCACACTTTTGATGTTTTGAAGAATTTTTTGCTATTCCCAGAGATATTTCTGTTGCCCTTAAAGAATAACTGTGTGGTGCTTGACCCTCTCATAAGCAGAAATCCTCTGATTAAAAAAAAAAAGAGATTATTTAATGAATTCCAATTTATTATATATAAAAAATTATTGTTTTGCGTATGTAACTGGGGGTTAGTTTAATTTGGTTTCTTCTACAGGCAAGTATGTAAGTCAGTCTGCATTTTTTTATACAGCGCTTTAATTAGCCTAGTGAGAGTATTTTTGAGCCGTGAATGGCTAGTATGTATTAGTGAGAGTTAGCAAGACCAGAAGAAAAGATTTTCTATTAAAATAAATCATAGTATTTCTGTCAGTAGAAATGAGAAAAAGTCCATTATCACCTGCTTGTGTACAGCATGCCCATAAAAGACAGGTTGTTACTCACATCAGGTTTCAGTGAGGTGAAAGCTTAGGAGTTGATTCTTATGAGACATTAGTTAAATAATTTTTCTACCATGTTTCCTTCTGAAGGCAGCAGCTCAGCTAGTTGATCTTGTATCTGTTTCCAACATGCACTGATTTGAGATATATATATATATCTCAAATATATATGTTGAGGTACACTCTACATGGAACTTTTAGATGTTTAGGACCCAGAGGCTTCTGCAGAGACTGGCTGCTGTGTTTCCCGTTGAACAAAGTCCTTAAGCATCAGTTAACTTCGAGCATGTGTGTAGTCTCATTGACATAAAAAGATACTGTTATTAACTGTAATGGGACACATGGTTATAATGAAGCATATTAAGCATTAACTGCTTTGGGGCTTTGCTGATCTGAGCTTTTATTTCTGGCCCTTTTCTCTGACTTGTTTGAAAGAAACACAAATAATTTTGCACCATTTGCATTATTATGCACAAAACATATAATGTGCAATTTGGCAAAATTCAATAACTTTAACTACTTTTATTCATTTCTGCTACTTTGACACATTTCAAATAGTGCAGCAGGGTGTTTTTCGATAGCATTTTTTAAATAGTCATATTGTTTTGAAAAAAAGATCTATTTTACCAAGGATAAATTTGTGACCTAAGTTGAGCCTGTTATATACAAAAGGCACTTTTTATTTTTTATTATTTTTTTTTATTTTTTTATACTCCAGTTTTCCCTGTTTAAGCGAAAGCCACTGACAAGCCAAAAGAATGTATGTAACAGAAAGGAAGATTTATCTGGACAGCCATTCCAGAGTGAACAAGAAAAAGAAAAGGAAGATGTATCTGGTGAAGACAGTAAAGATGAAAATCAGAATCATACTTTGGAGAATTCCAAGGAAACTGTGACCAACCAGGACAGAAGGATGAAATCTTCTACTTGTATATTACTCTAACACTGTTATAATATGTACGAATGTGACAGTCTTAAAGCACATAATGCAATTTATACTTGAAAACAGTTACGAGTTACTGAAGCTGTTGATGGTTGCTTTGATTGATTTGATTATTGTGATTTTAAACATGCAGACCATTTTCTTGGTATTTATTGGTAATTTTAATAGTTGCAATTGATATGTCTGTCAGAATCTTGCTGGAGTTCTGTGGCCTTAACTGTTAGTGTTGTAAAACAAAATATATTTTTTTATGTGAAAAGTTGAATACAGGCATTTCATGGTTTTTGCTAAATAACTTTATTCTGTTTCAGTCTACAGAGCGCCGCTTTCAGTTTGATGCTCTCGCAAAACCGTAAATATTTGATGTTAAGATGTTATTTGGCTTAACAACCTGGGTGAGAATATTGAAGTTCACATTTTAAAGACGTGCTCACTTGGTACAAAAGACATTACACACATGTGCCTCTTTCTGTTTTGACTTAGAAAAACAGCAATAAACACCCTGTGTACTTAACGTGTAGGCCCTCGTGGAGGAAGTTACTTAAGTATGTGCCTAATTTTGTAAATGGCAGTAGTTCCGTTGGAAACGGTACCTCTAACAATGACATAAATATGTAAGTCAGAATCCTGCCAAACCAGGAGTTGCACAAACCTCTCAGCGCTGAGTGATGCTGAATGCCTTCCCTGCTGCTGACATCAACATAAGGTGATGGGACTCTCTCCTCACAGAATAAAAGGTGGAAATCCTTGCTGTAGTTTCAGTTGGATCCCAGTGCTATAGTCTTTGAACAACCATACCTTGGTCACTCTCTAGTGAAGCTTTTCTTACAGGAGAAGAATGCAGTGGTTCTTATGGAATACCTCGATACTACAAGCAGATTGCTATGGGCTATATATTCACACTTTCTGCAGGCAACCTGGCTTTTCTTCAGATGGTGATTAGAAAGCAGGAGTAATGAATCCCATTACTGGTATGGATGTGCAGAATCTTTGTTTTTTTTAATTAGTCCAAGAAGCAAAAGTGACAAATGCACTATTCTCATTACCAGCATTCCCTCTAAATGAAATCTGATTTCTGAACATTTAGTTTAGATAAATAAGAAATATAACCCTCAACCTGATGAATCTGATCCAGTATCTGCTTGTCCCTTACTCAAATATGCATAGTCTTATGAACATACACAAGCCCTAGGATAAATTATAAAATAAAGAATTAATGCTAAACTGAGTACTTGTCATAATACTTTGCAAGGGACAGGTGATCTTTGTAGAAAACATAGGAATACTGGATCCTCTGGTCATGCGTTGCCAGAGCGACTTAAGATCTTTTTGTTTTGAACTGTTACTTTCCTTTGGGCTACACTTGAGTTCTGCAATGAACTGTACATGAGATTTTTTTTCCCAGTCTGCATTATATTTACACATTTTCTTGTTTTCCTAAACGTACATGTCATTTCTGCTCTGCTTGGATGGTATTGTGAACAGTAAAGAAGTGGAAAAGGAGGGATAGACCAATAGTACCCTCACTAGTTTAAATGAGCTTTAGTTATTTTTAAGGGGAGAAATTCAATCACAGCAATTATTACCATAAGGACAAATACTTCTTTTAAATGTGAACTATTTAAAAGGAAAATAGTACATTGGAGTGGTGATTACTAATTACCCTTGAACCTAATGCTACCAAAGTTTACGCAATGGAGTCTAAGCTGATGTTCACCAAAGCTGGTTTCAGGAACTTCAACATTCATCTGGTCCATAACAGATGGTCCAGTTTGCATAGGAAAAAGCAGCCGCAAATGAATCCATTCAGATGTCTTTTTTACATGTCTTCCTCAGAAATAAAAAATAATAAACAAGTAAAACAAGTTACATGTACCTGTGTATTAATATAAAACTTTTTTAACAAGGTCACAACCCTTATGATAAAAATGTAAGGTATTTTTATTATTAAAAGGCTTCCATCAAGTGAACAATAACAAAAAGCTGTAGAAACATTTGAAGTATATTTTTCTATAGTTTGTTACTTTCCCAAAAATAATGTATGTCTTTATTCCTAGATTTCACAGCCCAGTTATACAACAGAGATCTTGTTTCAGAATCTCTGATTTTCTAAAATTTCATCATCGGAGCTCCCACTAGGTGGGGTTTGCGTTCTTCGGAGGTGTAACTGTGTCGTCCCAGTCTCTGCAGCCAGCAGTTTTCCTTCCCCGGGCCCCCAAAAAGCAGTTAAAGATACTCACTCTATCAATGTTTCTGGTTCAGAATTATCTGATAAGCTTTATTTTGTCTGGATTATGGCTTTTTGCATTAAGGTCCTCTGGTACATTAAAATTGTTATATAGTGATATTGGTTTTTTGTTTTTTGTTTTGTTTTGTTTTGTTTTTTTTTCAATTGTTATAGAGAGATACATTCATAAACATTTAAAGACAGAAAAATTAGATCACTCGTATTTCTGAATGTATATGTAGGTATTCAGTGGGAAAATTCTAATACAGAAGTTCAGGTAAATGATCTGAAAAAAAAACCTTCATATATCTTGCTTACATATATATGAATATATATGCTGATACATAAAAGTGTGTGTATATAAGCTAAGATACATATATATACATATGTATGTATGTCCATATGTTTGTAAATGATCAATAATTTATATATATGACCAGAAATTACTATTTCATACAGATATATGTTTGCTGATTTCCAGAAGCACAGGATTCATTCCTGCATCTATCATTGCTATGGAAGTTTGTGATGACTGAAATAGAAAAGGAGAGAACATGCTTTTCAGGCAGTATTTTGAACTTCGTATAATTTTTTCTTTTTTCTTCCAGGAAATAGTTATATAATAGGTAAGCGGTGTCCAGCTTTTGTCCCTAAGGAAGGTTTTAAGTCATGTTATTGTCATTAGAGTAGCTGAAATGAATTAATATCTTAATGGTAAACTAAGGTAAGTCCCAATAATCGTGTGTGCATAATTACCTTATGTAATTATTGATTAACTTAGTAGGGGTTCACTTGAAATGAACTCATGAATAAGATATTAAGTGCCAGCTTTTACAAGCGCCTTTTGACATCTAGCATTTTTTACACTTAGTTAAGTATATCAGAAATGCTTTCTTGCACCCAAAGCCCACTCTGTACTCAATTTCCATGGAAACCGCTGGCCAGGCTCCCTGCTGACTGAGAAGGGGGTCCTTCGTAAAGCGACATAGTTACACTACCGCTCCTGATTCTGCTGTCACTACTCTGAACATCTACCTCCAGATGAAGCAATAATGCTTCACTCAGATTTACGACATGCACTTTGCAGCATGGATGCTAAACAACAGAAAAAAAAAAAAAAAAAAAAGCTTCAAAAAATCTAAAGTATGTGAATTAGCAGTAGAAATCTATTTGAATTGGCTATTAAAATCCAATTCTGAGCAAATTTAAAGATACCCAGGCGTTGGATATGAAAATGATAACCATTTACAGCATCCCTGGACAATTTTCTCTCTTTAAAATATAAACAATCTGTAAATATCCTAAGAGTGCTTTTAAGAGCTATGTAATTTATACTATTCACTACTCACAAGGGTTACATTTTCACACTGTGCGATATCTACATTCCTTTAAGAACATAAATAGTGTCCTAGTTAAGTGTGATGAGATCACTGCTAGTGGTGAGAACTGGGAAAATTAATGCTTTGATAGTAGGTCTGCTTTGCTCAATCCCTTATTACTGATCAGGTGTCACTCAAACTTCAACCTGTTTGCTTCTAAGACAGTGCTGGAATTGCATTTTAATCACAGAATGTAATTACCAGTCTCTTTTTCAGATAGAAATGACTCAACAAAAACATTGCAAAATCTAAATCTGGCTAAATTGCCGTTCTTTTATTTATACACAAAGAAATCTTTCATTTTCAAGACCATTCTCATTTTATGCTGAAACAGTTTGGACACAGCTGTTTCCAATCAAACTCATCAAAAACTGAAGAGATCTTACCAGTTACAATTTTAAGAGATGTTAGCAGCTTAAAAAAATTATAAAGAAAAAACAACAGCTTTTGTTCTTTGCTATATCTATTAACATTAAAACATGTGTCTTCTGATACACCTCATACCATTCTTGAAAATATTATTCAGTATCTAACTAAGAATCCAATATTCTCTTCCTTCCTCCCCCCCCCTTCTGTTATGTCACTGCTGAAAAAACTGTGAGTCATCCAGATGGAAGGAGGAAAATGCAACTGGTGTTCTTGAAGACTTGCTGCGTATGTATAGTACACATATGCGATGTATGCGACTGACCCAGACCTCTACATTGAAATTTCATGCAGGAAAAAAAAATCTTAGTGGAGAAAACGTGGAAAAGTCCTTATGCCTTTGCAGGACAGGAGAGCATGAGGCCACCAGTAACTGTGAAGATGCAAAGAGACTTGGGTCAGATCACTGGCACGTGGTGTACTGTGGAGGGATGTGCCTGGGGAAGGAAAGCACAGAGAGTGCTGTCCTGTTGAACATTTCGTTCCCCTAAAATATCCACCCAGAGCACTACATTCTTCAGGATTTTTGTCAAGGAGTAAGTCGTTAAATGAAGATTGTTGTTGCATGCAAGAAACTGTTTGATAATTATCTCAGTTATTGAAGCTTATAGAATTTCCATTAGTCTACATCCTTCTGACATTTTTATCCAGTGATGAAGCTAAAAGCCTTCTAGGCTTTTCTCTACAATTCTGTTTTCTGTCTGTATCTTAAAAAAATAATAAAATCTACTAGAAAATATGAATATGTCACTTAAAAATGCAAAATGAGCAAAGTCTCTTCGACAGGCACGCTATCAGCAGTGGAGAAGCCTTTCGCAAGCAGCATCGACTGAAGCACCTACTCTGTGTGAACTGAGGCACAAGCTTCGCAGGCATTTGTTGAGAGCAGCATTACGGTAAGATTGAGAAATTTTGTATTTCATTCCCAGGATTGATCTGTGTGTGACACATCTGCCTCTTTCTGGCAATGTCTTCCCCAGATGTTTTTTTGCCTTTTTTCCTCTCGGTGCTGCCCATGCCTCATCACAGCAGCGCCCACCCCAGAACTTCTCTTCCTTCCCGTCATCTCCACAGGTCAGTCCCAATCTGTTCTTCCTTTTCCATCCCGTCTTTGTCAGAGTCACAGACATGTCCCAACACTGGAGTGCACCAAACCAGCCTGCAAGCACCCAGACTGCCCCCAGAGTGGGATGCTATCAGAGACCAAGTTCACGTGCAACAGGCTGACATCCAGAGTGAAAACTTGAGCCCCACGAGCTCGTAGGCAGAAGATGCCGAGAAGAGGGTCTGGTGACAGCAAACAGAGCAACAACCAAGCATTGCAAACCGTTGCTGCCACTAAACGTCACAAGAAAGTCATTCATAAACTTTCAAGAACTGTAAGGGTTGCACAGTGCTACATCACTGATATTTTAGAGCTTTCTGCAGAAATTAGCAGGAGTAACTCTAAGTATTGGAGCATTCTTGTTCACCAGGACAATTCACTGGGGTAAAAACACGAGTGTAATTGTTTCCTGGATGGGGCCCCCCGTTTGTCATCTTCTTATCATGACTAATAAAGTCTTAGCTGGGGCTTCCAAAGCTTAATTACATGCAGCTGGGTTGTTGTTTTAGGCTTGTTTCATTGTTTTCTTATTTTTTTTTTCCTTACCATTCTTTACTAATTGGTGAAAAACTTTAATCGGATTGTTAAACTTTATTAAAAATAGTACTTGACTGAATTTCTCCCCTCCATCAATAGCTGTTTTTGTATTATCACTGTAACTGTAGTTAAGTTACAGCAACTTTGGTACAGACTTAGAAAATTATACTTCTGTACCCTTATTTTAAAAAGCATGAAAGGAATTATGTGCATAAATTAACTCAGAGGCATATGAAGAATATATCTGTAAGTCTCCAACAGCACTTAACTTTGCTTTGGGTCTTATTGTGTATTAACTAAGATATCCTCACCCACTTTCATCCTGTACTGATGGCTAATTTTGTTTTTAAAGAGCTTTATTTAATTTGGGGACTGCATTTCATTTCCTCTAAACAGTCAAAAACTGTGAATCTTCAGTGAAAATCATGGTGGTTATTTCTTGTGCAATGCCAGTAGTGCCTGGAACTGCAAATAACCACAAACTTAAATATTTGGATTTTTTTCTATGACTGTGTGAAAGCTGAGCTGAGAAAAAAAAAAAAGACCAAGACTACATTTTCAAATTCCAGAAATGTGACACTTGTTCAATACATTCCTAGTACCAAATCCATTCTCCTATTAAAGCAAGAAAACGACTTCACAAAAATCTTAGTTGTGTTACAAATTCAGAAAAGTTTTTAAAGATGTCTTGAACTTGTCTTTCAAGCCTCAGTCTTCTGGGTGGTTTTGCAAATCACCCTTAACAAAGGGACAGAATACGGGTTGCATTGCACAGATAAACTCTGGAGCAAATCCCATCTGCACAAATGGACATCTCAGTATCGCCATGTCTACAAGGCTGATTTCAACCAGTTTGTCAAGGATACGTTCACACTGTTAGTTATGCTCACTCTTGCATCTAAAGTTGAGCTGTATAACTCTAAGGCTATGTAAACCACTAAAGCTTTTTGCCTTTCCCAGGGCACCTAGAACACCCCAGGAGCTGGACAGCAGTGGAAGAAGAGCATCCCAGGCAAGCTCATGCACAAAGCTCTGCAGAAACCCCTGCAGTTGACAACCCAGGGATAGTAAAAAGCAGCCAAAAACCATCTGTGGTTAAGCTGTTTGAGCCTGTGGAATCGCACCTACCCCATTAGGAACAGCACAAAAGTCATTTAAAAGCTTGCCGGTTACTGCAACTCAGATAGGATGCGTGCCTCTACTAATATGGACACCAAAACAGCAGTTAACTAACTTCACGTACTACTGACAATTTAGCTTCTTCCACTGACTAACCAGGCAAGGTGGGTTTGTCACCAGCACCTGGTTTCTGTATTGCAGTAATGCAGTTTCAAATGGCTTGGAAAAGCGAGCCAAGAGTGGCTGTGGCCTCGGGGGCCCGGATTGTACAGGGACAGCTGATGGAGAAGCAGCAGCTGCATTCAGAGTGGCAGTGGCTCCTTGTACAATGCTACCAGTCCTATATAGACCTGATGTTCTCAAGAAGAATATTCTAAATGAAAGCCACTGCTTTGGAAATGGGTGGCTGGAAGGACTCACAGAAAGAGAAAGTGAGAGATAACTGCTCCATTATGGTCTGCTTCAGGTATCCCAGCTGTTCCAGCACTTTCTCATGCTGAACTGTTACCAAAGCCTTGCAGCACAGATGAACTGCAGAGATAATCACTATTTATTGCAGACTTTTAACCTTTTACTTTAATCTTTTCTACAATATCTGTGCCAATAATAATAGCCTAAGGCAAGCCTTTTTTCCTTATTCTTCCACTTTCAAACAGAGCAATGTCGGTCTTTTAAATCTCTCCTCACATGGAAATCTGTTCTTTCCTTAGGCTGGTAAGCTGTAATGGCTCAGATGATACTGCTGACATTAAAAAAAATAATAAAAAAAAATGATAAAA
This sequence comes from Oxyura jamaicensis, assembly GCF_011077185.1. NCBI lineage: Eukaryota > Metazoa > Chordata > Aves > Anseriformes > Anatidae > Oxyura > Oxyura jamaicensis. The sequence goes on from NC_048893.1 coordinate 116,520,149, forward strand.
ACTGAATATTGAAGTTTGACCTAGTCCAGCTGCTTCTGCAGTAGGCAGAGCACGATCCCATGGGAGAAGAGCTGGTGCTGAGGGCGCACGCCAGGGGCAGGGTTTAACCTCTGACACCAGGCTGGGTGGATTCGGGTGGGGAGGGATGCTTTGCTCCTGATCTGAACAAAAACTCCATTTAGAGTAAAATGTTTGGGAGGAAGCTCCCAAATGCAGCACCCATCCTGATTTTTACTGTCGTTTTACCGGCAGGATCCCATTTCTTAGGCCGCTTTGGTATAGCCAGCCTCAAAGCTGGGCAAAATTGGTGTCTCACTTTCCAAACTTCCATTTCCCCTTGTGATGCCATCTTCGCTCTGAAAACTGGTGCCTCATGTTTCTAAAGGAATACTCCATGACTTACTGGGCAAGACTCCCCCATCTGCCTGTGCTTTGCTGGGAACAGGGCAGCCCATGGGTGGGATGTGAGGAGCCACCTTAGGATGTCCCCTCCTCTCCCAGCGCACATTTTCTTCCCTGGCAGCCCAGCAGCTTGGGCCTGTGCTTCACCACACTGCCAGCAGCTTTTGTACACATAGATGTGTACATGCTCTTTAACATGGAATTATAAAAAAAAATACCCAAGCCTAGCTGTAGTCGAGCTTCAGGGCTGACAGGTCTCCAGCTTTAATCAAGCGTTGGAAGATCTGATGCTCTGCCTGGAGACCTCTCTTCCGTGGGCTAGGATTAGGGGAATCGCTTTCATCCGGCAGGGGGTGAGAGGAAGACCTCCAGTCTTTGTGGTTCTGGCAGAAAGCCCACAGACGTGACCCCGAGCCCCCCGGCAGCGCAAAACGTTAGGGGTAAACGCAAAGACTCCGCACTTTTCCCTCATGACCCCGCGGTCCAGGGGCCGGACTCATGCTTTCGGGGCTGCCCTTCCTCACCCTCCCGTCCCCGCCGGTGGAGGCTGCTGGGGGCGAGAGGGGCTCGGCTCCGGCTCCCTCACGGACTTCGGGTCGTGGGGAACCGAGCCCCGGGTGAGGGAATGGGGTCGGCACCGGCCGCCTCCCGCCGGGCAGGGGCAGGGGCCCCTGGCCGTCGGGGCCGGTCCCGGCGGGCAGGGCAGGGCAAGGGGAGGCGAGGCGGGGCCGGGCCGAGAGCCCTCCGCATGAGGAGGAGGAGGAGGAGCCTCCGGCCGAGCCCGGGAGCCCGCTCCGAGGATGTCTCCGTCCCACTCCTCCTCCTCCTGCCCCTTTGCCGCGCAGCCCTCAGCCGGGAAGGGCCGCCGCCGCCGCGCAGCATGGCGAGCCGCTGCCTGCGCCTGGCCGCCCTGCTCGCCCTGACCGCCTGCCCCGGCCGCGCCTACCAGGGTAGGGAAGGGGGCGGCAGCCGCGGGGACCGGGAGCCCCCCGAGGGGGATGAAGGGGGCTGCCGAGCCGGGGAGATCTGGGACGGCCCCGGGGAGCGACCCTCGCCCGGCTCGGGGGGACTTCGAAGGGGAAGGGGGGGGGGGGGGGAGGCTCTGGCACCGCTCGTTGTCCTCCCCCCGGGTGGAACCCGGCCCGGTGCGCCGGGCTTCTGGTAGTTAGAAAGTCGTATGTTTGTGGTGTTCGGCTTCTGATCGCTTGCACGGGGTTTAGCGGAGTTTGAAAGGGGGGAGATTTAGGCCCGGTTTTGGCGGGGAAAGAAAATGAGCCCGCCGCGCTGCCTGCCCCTGCGGAGCGGCCGCGCCTCGGCAGGTCGGGGGGGGCTGCTGGGGACCCTGTGCGGGTGCAGCCGGGGCTAGCTGGCGTGCAGGCGTGGTTTTAGCAGGTGTAGGCTGTGAAAATCCGGGGGCAGAGGTATTGGTTCAAATTCAGGTGTGTTAGCGGGGGTTGACACCGCAGAGAAGCGATAAGCAGGTAAGGGAGGCGTCTGGTGTGGTTGCCAGCTGTGCCTGGGGGCAGCCGCTGTTTGCTGCCGGCTCCTACTCTTGGCATCCAGCAGCCGGTAGCCCTGTCTGTGTAGGGCCATAAAACGTCCTAGTGGTGGTATTTGTGAGTTGAAGTTAACTTTTCTTGGGTTTATTGGCATGCAGCAACAGACTTCTTTCCAGCGCGAAAGATGCTGGAACGCGCGCTTGTGTTCTTTCTTTACAAAACACTAAGGTATTGGATTGCTAAATCAGCAAAGACAACAGAAGTTTCTGTCCTGGCATTTCTCTGAGGACTGTTGTGCTGCCAAACTTCCTTATTTTCTTAGGAAGATAACTGAATGCTTTATTTTGCGGTTCATGTGAATGTTAGTCTTCAATTAGTTTGCAGAGGATGCTAATATCCTGCTCTTCTTTCTTCTTAGAAGGCCAAATGTAACTTCTACCATCTCAAAAACACACTTTTTTGTGTGTAGTCTTCAAGCTGACCACACAATAGCCTGCTTGTTTCACCTTTCGCTCATTTGAAAGTCCAATTTTGCTATTAAGCTTAGCGATAAAGGCTCCAAACTGTTTAAATCATCAGCAGCTGTATTTGTAAACCCTAATATTGAGCTAAGGTTTCACATTCCGTTTCTTTTGTTTGTGTATTTTATTAAGAGAAAATGTGATACTCTTTCAAACCTTTATTGTCAGTATGAACTCTACCAAGTATTTTTGTTCGTGACACTGTGTTGGTCTCTAACTGTGCTCATCAGGTGACGGCATGCCTTCAGGTAAACTGAAATAGCTCCTCCCAGTAATTTCGGTACGATGTATGTCTGTGTGGCCCCCTTGATTACAGATTGTACGTGCGTGTACTGTAATGAACTGTTACTAGGAACTGAATGCTTTTTTTAATTGTCAGAGCCAAGGAGCCTATTTTAGAGCCACACAAATTGCTTATTTTTGGTAGCAGATTGTTATTTAAACAGCAGGAGTAATTTAATCAACTCTTGAGTTCATAACTTGATAAAATTGAAGTTTTTATTGTAGAGCGTTTGTGCTCCATAACCCAAAGGCTATGGTGAACAACATACTAAATACAAGTAATTTAGGTGCTATAAACAGAGTTCTGTGATCCGTATTTGATGGTAGGCAGTGAAAATCATTGAGTGATGAGTTAACTCTCTCCTTGGGATTAGGAAGGTGACTGAAAATACCTGAATTCTTAGTTTCTAATCTTGAAAGATTTCCCTTGATTCTTTTGCATTGTTCTGTTAAAAGCCTGTGATGCACTGGTGAAATTTCTTTCATGGCACTGCTAAGAAAAAAGTCCATTTGTCCCTCAAGAACGTTTTAGACATGCACCTTTTGGAAGTTAAGGGGATTTGTGTGTTTTTGCCTAGGGAGCAAAGAGAGAAACTAAAGACCTTTGAGCTCTTGAGCGACTCTGTCCTTGTCAGGTTCTTCTTGCCTTCCCCAGAGTTCTTCCCATCTCTTTTTTTTTTTTTTCCTGGTTTTCAGAGCTGTGGAAAACCCAGGTAGATCCTTTTTGTGTAGGGCTCAGGCAGAGCACTGACGACCTTCAGGTAGGGCTGGATGAAAGTACAGCTAAACGTATGTGCATAGGAAATCACTTGTGTACAGGTACGTGGGACTGAAATCAAGTGACACTGTGTGGGATAAGACTGTCGTACTCGTGCCTTTACACTTTTAGTAGACAGTTGTAAGGAAAAGCTAACCTCTGACAAAAATAATGGGGAGTGGTTGTACTGCATTAAAAAAGAAGCTGCACGTTAGAGGAGAATATTGCTGTGAAGGGATTATGAACCTCAAGAGATGCCATTAAGATCACCTAAAGAATATGTAATACTAGAGAACTGTTTTCAAAACCTTTATGATATTTAAATAATTGAAAAGCAATATATGCGTGTACTATGTTTGTAAGCATATATATGTTTGGATACTTCGATACACATTAAATACAAGCAGGACGATGTCTGGTTGCAGGATGGGCAGCTCTTAAAGCTGTAGAGGAAGGGCTGCATCTGGGTGAGACTTCTCAGTGCTGCAGCCTTTGAGAGAGAGGCATTCCTTGCCCAACTGAGCTCATGCTGCAAATAGACAAGGGATTGGAGGAGAAAACTGAAAGAAGTAAATATTTAAGATGGCTTAGAGTCGTATGGCAGGCTTTAAAAAAAATCTGGCATTGCAATTAGTGTCTTGATTCCCAGTTATAGCTCCTATCCATCAGACTGGGCTGCAGCAGTCAAGAAACTCTCTCCAAGCCCCTAAGCAGCTGGTGTTCTGCATTGCCAAGGGTGGGGCCCGTTGTGTCAGCTGAGGTTTTTCTTGTTGCTTTTTTAATGCAGTTTGCTCTCTGCCCGTTAATCCTAGGTGACAACTTTTGTAAAAGTACGTACAGGACCCACTCGTGTTCTTGGTTCTGTGTGTGCTGGTCCCCTGAAGCCAAGTGCACCGATGCTGAGCTCGTGGAGGATGCAGACCTGGGTGTCCCTGAGGCTGTCTGAACCTAAACACAGAGCAGAAAGGCACCATCTGCCCTCACATAGCCTGCAGGCCAAGTAAAAGACAAAAAACATCACATGAATACAAGCAGATAAGTATGTCCTATGGCACAGCTTTATCCCAAGAGTTGTGCCTTGGACCAGTTGTCTCCTGCTAAATAAGTTCCAGATAGCTGGATGACTGTATGTGAAGAAATGAGCAAGACTCCCAGCCGCAGAGAGACCTAGCAGAAATGACATGTTAAAGTGACCTCGAATGCAACACATGTCCTGTTAATATCCATCAAGAGTGTTGTCACCCCTTGGTGCTGCATCTGTGCTTTCTCACGTAAAGCTGGCCATCTTCATGAGCTACAGCCATTCCCACTGAGAGCTCCTCACGCCACCGAGTGTTATCAAAGCACTGTGCATTTCCTTCTGGGTGGTTCTTAAGGGATCGCATCCTCAAGGATGGATGTCAAGGAGATGCAGGAGAGCTCAGGAGCTGTTACTTTTCACCCATGCAAGCTGCTGGGTGCCGCTTGCTGCTGGTCCTCTGCAGTAGTCAATGGTAGCAGACATGACACAGGTTTTCTAACTTGATTGTTTCATAGCTTATAAGATGTATAAAAATATTCTACTTAGGTATTCCTGACTGCTGAGCCTTGTACTGTGCTGCCATACATGAGGTGAGGGCAGTGCAGGGGTCCCAGGAGCACCTTCATAGGGAGAGGTAAAAAAGTTTTTTTGACAACTTGGGTAACAAAGTAGACATTCTTTGAAGTACGTGACTATTTTTTCTGCTTCTGAAATGTCTGTGTGTTTGTTTTTTCTTTAATTTGCTGCTTCAAGTTATGTCATGTGAAGTACCTGCGATGTGCTGGGGATAGATCGTTTCACAAGATCTTCACTTTTTTTTTTTTTTTTTTTTTTTTTTAGTGGGGTAAGTTGAAAGCTCAGCACGCAGAGCATTGCTGGCGGGCCATCAGTTCTTTGCCACTGCTTCTATTATACTTAAAGGAACGCTGTTAAAGCTGTTCAGGCTGAAAATTTGTGCTGCAATACCTTGAACGTGGCTCCAGATTAGAGGTTTTAACTTTGATTCTCTTCTTCCCTATAACCTGAAAGAGCCACTATAGAGGTCTGCCAGATTTTGACACAACTTTAACTTGTCCTTCTGCCTATCTCTACGTAAAGAGAGAAGGGGTCTTATATTTCTTCAGAGGCAACAATGGAAATAAATTACATTTACCCGAGTTGATAAGTATGGAAAGCTGAGCTTTACCAATGTCTTCTGTTAGTTTTCCTGAATAATCTTGACAAAACTTTGTTGTGCTTGAGGAGGTAAATGGTGTCTTTGCTGTGTACTTAACACACAGAAATGTGAAAGCAGCAGGTATGTGGAGAGTAAAGTTCTTGCAAGTGCAACGTAAGAATGATTGGAAATCCTTCCCCCACCTCCCATTATCTTTAACTAGTGTTTCTTGGCAGCTGCAGGTTTTTTCCTGAGAGAAATGTCTAAAATTACATCTTCCCCTTACGTTCTGTGAAGATGAAAGGAGAATGAATATGTTTAGCATGGGAGCACTTCAATAGCCTGCTACCAGCATGCTGAAGTGAATCTGTCAAAATACCTTGGGGCTGGACTAGAGTTAAACTTTTCTGCGAAAAGGCTTATTTGAGGAGGAAGTGTTGCTTATTGGTTTCTTGTTTATTCTGGATTCTCTACGTGCTTCATGTACAGAAGTCTCTGGACTGGCTGGGCTGCTGTTTCCAGGCTTGGATGGCTAACCTTCATCACCAACTATACATACATATTTTTTTGTGTGCTTCCTTGTCTAGCGCTTAGGAAATGCAGCTTTGCAAAAGCAGCTGCTTTGTATTCCTTCACGGAAAAGCGCTGCTTTACAGGGTACTTCTGGGAGTTTTGCCTTCCCTCCAGGAACCACCGTGGGACCGCTTTTGCTGATCAGCGTGGGCTCCTCTCCGCTGCTGCCCAACTGCTGGGGTCTCTGTCAGGATCCCTCACTTTGGTTCCTGTTTGTTCAGATGCTACAAGGTAGGGTTTGGAGGCTGCCAGGGGTGTCTGCAGTACAGGAGAGGTTTCCCAAAGTCCCAGCGTGTCTCTCAGGTGCATCCTGTACCAGGAGTGCCAAACTGCAACATGTTCTCCTACACCCTCCCCTGCAATTTGGCACAAAATAAGCAGCGAGGGTGAGATGTACTTTATTCTCTCAGTGGTGCTGTTCCTTGCGGCTCTCCCCCGGGCTACATTTCACTGTGTCCACTCAGCAGCTGGGAAAGCCGCTGCCCCCCTGCGCTGCACAGGGCGAACCAAAGCCTGGGAGATGGAGGCACCCCCACGGTATCAGATCACCCAGCCTCTGCCAACGTGTGCAACTCCAGTGGGGAAACATTTGAGCAGATACCATTTGTATAGCTTGATGTGTTGTGCTTTAGACAATGAGAACGTGCCTTCGGCCGAGGACAGGTAACATAAGTGCGGTTCAGGCTCGGAGCTGTTGTGAAACCAAGTTTTACCCGATGCATAGAGCCCCAAAAGAAGCAGTGAGAAGGCTTGAAATGATGATATTCTGGGTTGCTTTTGTGAGATGTCTGCAGGTTGTCGTGAGCTATCTTCGAGGGGCAAAAAGCCACAAGCAGAACATGCAAGATACGTATCAAAGATTTTTGAGTGTATTTATATTTATTTGAAACTGGTGACCGAATACCTATACATGTGCTTGTACATCTCTGAGTTGTGCAGTGCTTGAATTGTGATGTGCAGCCGTGTCCTTCAGGGAGGCAGAGAAGAAACTTCTGCAGCTTTGCAGGAAAACATAGCAGTAAATTTTATGCTATCATTTGCTTCAGATCTTGCAGTAGACAAAAATATGCATATGTGAGAATACTTCATATATGTAATTTGGGTGATTTAGAAGCTTGTGTTATAATGAAAGTTTGTTTGGAAGACTCTGAAATTACTATGTTGCTGTTACAGAAAGAGTCCCTTTTTTCAGTCGTGACAAATCTCAGATTTCACCCAGCGCTGTACAGACAGGTTTTCTTACAATTGGAGATGTGATTAAAGACAACTGATCTTAGTCTTCCCTACTTCTTGCCCTCTTCTTCTTTTCAGGAAATGCCATTGCTTTTCAGGGTACTGGATTTAGGCATGCCTACATCTATACACTAAGAATAGCAGCACAGTTTGGAAGCAGTCATGTATTCAGGCTTCTCCAGCAGTGCCTTGTCATGCTGCACGGTTTACCCGAAGCCTACACTTAACCAGCGTGGGCTGGCCAAGTGAGTCACTTTACAAAGTCTTTCCTTTGTGGCTGTCCTATGAGTTTTAACCTAGCAGGGTCTGTGGTCCTCGCTGGTGTCCCTCAGAGGTCTCCTGCCAGACTTCCTGACACTGCCTTGTCGGATGGGGTGAGATGCTGCTTCCAGCTCCCACACCAAGCTAAAAGTCTCTGCCAGTTACACTTTTCTTTGGAGTTTTCAGACAATGCCCTTAGAATAAAGGCTTAATTTGAATCTCCCTGTCTTGAGTCTGTCCGTTGTGGCTCTCTATGTATAATGTGTCGCTCGTAAGTAAAACAGGCCAAAATTTGCATGCCTCTATCCAGCTGTTCTTGAAGATTAAAAACGTGTTGGCTCACAGCCATTCACTGCTCTAAGCTGCCCAGAGACAGATACCAGAGACAATGCACCAGATACTGAGTTAAGGTGGCAGGGAACGTTTAAATGAAAAAAAATAATAAATAATAAAAAGGTCTTTCCCATACTTTATTTTTCTGGGAAGGCAATGGATGTGAGTGCTCCAGAAAGCTATTACTTGCTGAAAGCAGGTATGTTCCTTGTTAATGTAGCAAGGAAGAAAAGACACGGCTTGTTGAAGGTGTCTTCTGTGAAGGCATCTGGCTGGTAATTTGTTTCTACTTTGTACCACTGATTTCTTTTCAAGACTTTAAGGGAGCTGGTTAGCCTGTGTCTGCTGGATCCCTTTTTTAAATGGTTTATCTGACCAGAGAGCACACTCGGAAGGCTTTGGCTGAAAACCTTCATATAAGGAGCAAGCACTATTATCTGTGCCATGCATCATATTAAGTGAAAACATGTGGCTGTGTTTAGTTATGGAACTGCTACAGGAAGCTCCTGCAGCTCTTCAGAACTGGAAAAGTATGACCTGTGCATGACTGCTGTTTGGGGCATATCCATACGCTCGCCTGACTAGTCTCTCCATCCACCACAACATCTGGATGAGTTTCCTTTTTTCATAGGTATCAGGAACCACGTTCTGAGTATCTCACTGCTACTGGACATGCCGTAATTAGACAGGAAATCTGTGTCTGGGAGAACCAGGAGATAACTGTGAGCATGCTTTGACTCCTTGTTTAAGGGGTTGTATGATCACATGCATCAAATTCTGAGCAGTTCTGTAATGAGGGAGGGCAACACCTGCATAAATGCTAACAGTGCTCTTTGCGTCATCACCAGTATTTTTTTATCCTTTCCACCAGAACACTGAGTTTGCAGCAGCTAACTGCCTGAGATCTTGTCAGCGATGTGTCCTGTGGTCTTTTCTGCAATTTTGAATGCCTGAATTCTTTTATTTTTGTTTCTTCTGGTTGATGATTCTGCGTCTGGGACTGAGTGTTGAAACCAAGAATATTAAACAGCATCTGTAGATGACTTCAAGGCATCTTAGATACCAGTAGTAGCACAGGCTGCACGTTGTTGCCCTGGGAGTTCTTTGGTTTTACTATTAGTCAAAATCATCTTCTTGCAATATTTCTGGCTGCCGGTTTGTTGAGGAAAATCTTAAATGTGTGGCGTATTTATAAAATGCCTCAGACCTTTTAGCTGTAAAATACATTAAAACCGCATACATTGCTTGCGTGCAGTGAAAGCAACTTGTAGCTCATCAGAAAGATAACGGGAGTGATTTATGGCTGTCTGTTTCCCCTGTTGGAAATGTAAGCCCATTTGTCAAAATGAATCAGCACAGAGGAACTGAAAATAAGTCTTCCATTTCACGTACAAAATATTTTCATATCTGTAAGCCCCTCACAGTGAAAGCACTTTTTGATTTATTTGCAGCTGATGAGCAGTGTTTCTGAAGTACAGTTCTGGTCTTTCTCTACTCTTTTGGCTGTAACAAAGTTAATTCTTTATTGCATCAATACAATGAAAAGGAGGGGGACTGGGAACAGAAAGATTCCATATTGCAGTTTGTGGCACAAAACGAGTTCATTTATTGCTAATGATTTTGGTGGTGTAAAGGTGGGATGCTTCTCAGGGTTCCAGTTCACACAGCGCTGTCTTCTCCAAAATGCTTTGAGTCTGATTTGGGTGAAGGTGAGAGGGACTGACGAACAGCAGAAATCCAGGAAGGGAAGGCATAAATAAGATCTTGTGGCTGCATAAATTAGCTCTTGCACAATTTAAATAAGCTTCGACTGAAAAGCCCAGCGCACCAGCACTGCCAGCAAGCTGCAGGCTCTTCTCCTTATCGCACCCATCCCAAGCTTTTGTGAGAGCTGATGCAGCAACTTGTGTCTTGAGTTGTATTTGCTTGAACAGTTCTTTTAAAACCACTCTGTTTAATTCTTTTTGGTCACTTTTAGTTTCCTCTGTGGAAGGAGCTGTGAGGAGTCACTGCCGTCACGGTGTGTGTGTGAGCAGGGGAGGAGGAAGTCTTGGCAGGCTCCACCATACAGCAGCTTGCAAGTTCATACAGGATTGCATCTCTTGCAGGCCTGTAGTTCTCAGCTGTCTGCCGTCAGCATACTTCAGCCCCATAACAGGCTCCTGAAAACCACTGAAAAAAAAAAAAAACACACTGAAAAAAAACACTGAAAACTGCTGGATTGGTCCTACTCAGGCTTCTCGCTGGGGCAGCGGGTTGTCCAAGGGTGGTTGAAACCAAACCCCAATGTTACTGCTTTTTCCCAGAATATGTTTTCTTCCCACAGAGCTGGCTGGGATTGGGATTTATTTGGTGAACCGGGGTGTTTTACTGTCAGACCTTGTTTGCCCGTTTGTCTGCCCATTTGTCTGATCTCACGTTGGCAGATGTTGGCGTGTCGTAGGCTGCTATTGAGCTGGCTTCTTTGTGAGGAAGGGATGCCAAGGAGCCCCCTGCTGCTGAGGGGCTGAGTGGTGAGAGGCAAAGGAGTGAAAAAGCAGCAGGACCCGGCTGGTGTCACCCCTTGCCTTCTGCCACGATTGTGTGCTCGGTGCCGTGTCCCATTTTCATGTGTGTAAAAAGGCCGGAACAGGGCCGTGTGTAGACACCTGGGGAGTAACGCTGGTTGTCTTCTGCACATGAGACAACGTGCTGTGGAATTGATTGTAATGTGTGTTCCTGATCTTGGATATCTCCAAACTTCATGTGGAAGAGGGGAAATTTTAAATCATTATAAGAACCAACAAAACCGAAAAGCAAACTTACAGGTACTGTTGACCCATTGGTTGCTATTTGGTCTACCTGCAGTGGAAATCCATGTCAAAACATGGACCATTTTTAGTGACACGTGAACAGATTTGTGAATGGCATGTGAGAGCACTACGTCGAGGAAGCTGTCAGGAGGCTGAGCTGGGCTTCCCGCTCTCAGTGACGGGGTGGTGTTTCCAGATGTCCTTCACAGAAGACCTGGTAGTCCTAGCTGTGTCTGAAGAGGAAGCGAGCAGGTCTGCTTCTTCTGGTGTCCCCTTCTCCAGGTTGCTGGCTGAGCTGTGCTGGGTGGCTCTGCTGAAGATGGGACATGGTTACCAAGAGAGGATGAGTAGTTCGCAGCATCTACTGCGAGGACTGGGAAAAATTATATTTCCATTCTGTCTTCAAGCTCATGTCTTTTTTTTTGGGGGGGGGGAGGGGGGAAGGATTGGCTTTGTACACGTTTCTCTTTATAGAAAGTTTTCTTTTAAGTCCATCTGTAGCTGCTCTGGCTACCTCTGCTGTTTCTGGTAGTCACAATGAATTTTCACTGTCCTTTTCTGTCTCCTCAAGGAGTAGGGTGCAAGATTCTGGAAAACTGGCTTTGGTGCAGTGAGGTGGTTGATTTAAGTGGTTATATTGGTATTGCCAGGTTTCTCTTTGCCCTAAACCAGTAACTAGGGTTCCAAAGATTGAGAGCATTTATGTTGATTTCGCATTTATCTTCTAGTTTGGGGCATTTGAGGATGCAGCTTTTCTAAGCATTGTCTTTGGCAGTAAAGCTGTATTTTTTTTTTTTTTTGAAATATAAAACTAATGTTTCCCATGTAATTTCAGGTATAGTTTAAAAGAATCACTAAACAATCAAAGTCTGTTGTATCAAAGCCAGCAATACAATACAGTTTTTTTTTGACTTGTTTGATTTTTGTTTTGTTTTATTTAATACTCTTGTCACTTCTGTCATATGCAGGTGTCATTAGTGAAGCTGAGATTTCAGAGTCAATATCCTCACAAATGACCTTGGTGACCGCTTTCAGAAGGAAACGTGTTTACCTTCTTGTTCTAAATGTAAGTGAGAACTTGGAGAATATCCTTTCAGCTGGGACTCCCCACTGGAAGGAGTATTAATGCAAAAGGAGCGACGACTTGGAGAGAGCATCCCAAATGTTCCTTTAAAATCTGCATTATTTTATGCTGGCTGTAGCAAACTCCTTTGAATCTCCCTGAGGATATAATTAGCATTCATTCATTTAAACAAAATGAGCAAGCCAGTTCTCATCAGTTGCTTTATACACCTTCTGTGCTTTTGGCTGTGAACTCCATGTTAAATATTATTTGCTTTGAGGCTGTTTTTAATACAAGCCTTCAGAGATGAATTAAATTTCTACCTCCTGAGTCTTGACAGCAGTTGTTTCCTCTTCTCTTCAGTTGATTAGTTTGCTATTTAATTTTAAGTTCCTCTCTACCTGATTTTTTTTTTTTCCTTTTAAAGTTCCACCTGTTTTTCCATCTTGTTTCCCGAGTTTTTGACCTGCTGACTGCCATACATGGCTCTGAGGTTTTTTGTTGTTGTTGTTTGTTTGTTTTTTTTTCTTTCACGTAGCCCTTGTAAGGCACTGGCAAAGTGTGAGTAGTCGTGGACTCTTTAGAAGCCTATTTTTCTTCCAGGGGGTCCTCCACTATTAATACCAACGGATCTTCATGCTTTCATCTTTTCATGGGGTGTTTGCAGGTGCCATGGATTAAATAGCAAATCTTCTAGAGCATGGGCTTTGTAAGACAATGTGTATGCTTCCAGCTTCTCAGAAAAAGAAGTTGCTCACACGGAACTGGGACTTACAGTATGCTGTGACAGGCTTCTGGACTGCCATTGTAATTGTGCATGAAAAGGGAGAAAATGAACGCTAACTTGGGAAGATGTCCTGCCTGAGCCAGTTGAGGATAATGACCCACAACAGTTACACATTGGATCATTACATCGTTACGTATATATTACAAAATATATATAGTGTACGGGTATGTTGCTTTTTGTAAGTGCTGACTTAAGCAGAGAAGGTAAGGAAAGTAGTGTAGGGGAGAAATCCTCGAGGGAGCTCGCTGCCAGCACAGAGTATACAGCAGCTCTGTGTTGCTTCAGACACTGACTCTGCGTATTAAGAGGTAAGGTGAGATCACAGTCAGTAACTTCAGTCATTAAATTTATGTTTTTCCCCTCCCCTCCTGTTTCCTAGGATCCTGATAGAGGGTTTCCTGTGGAATACAGATAGCTCCTGGTGCTAGCTTTCAAATGTTGAAGTAATGTTGGATACTTAAAACAGGATTTTTTTTTCCTAGGGAGCCTTTCCTTTAGTCTCCTTATAAAATCTGAAAAATGTTTGTAACATGGCAGAGCTTCAGAAATAACACATGAATTGGGGATGGAGAGAAGGCAGGAAAGTAGTATACCTGGTGCTATACTATTAAAAGTTAGATATGGAGATGTGCCAGTTTCCACTGTCTGCATTTTAAAAAAAAATGAAGAAAAATAAAAGAAAAAGTATTTTCTTACATCTGTCACCAATTCAGAATAGATCAGGGTCAGTTTTCAATCTCTTCCTGTGGAAAGTTATCCTAAAGTCCATTGGAACTTGTCATTAAGGAGATCTTCAGCTTAAATGTGCTTTGTTTAATTAGCTAGTTACTGGCAGATATGCCTTTTTATTTATTTATGATTTGTTATAAATTCATATTATAGGAGAAAAGCCAAAAAACAACCAACAAAAAAGCCCCAAACACCCAATTGCTTCTGCCTGGCACAGAAGGTAGCGTGGCCTGGCAGAGCCCTTCGTGCCGCAGGGGTTCATGCCATGGAGGGGCTGGTCCTCAGGACCTGCTGTCCTGCTGGAGATGTGCTCTGCCATCGAGGATGGGGACCACTGTCATAACACATCATGCTCCTCTCAGCGGGTTTTCATCCCAAAGCACACCGTAGTCCTTCACCCTTTCAAGCAGCCTTGAGGCAAACTGGTCCTTGGGGCTGGTGCCTGAGGGTGGCTCTTAGCTGGAGTGCACAGTTCATCCGTGTCCTGGTGGGTTCCAGCCATCCCAGCTCTTGGAAACCTCTGCTGAGACCAGTTGTGCACAGCTCAGCCGTGCTGCCAACACACCTTTGTTGCTTTGTTTCAGGGAGGTGAAAACTCTTGAGGGCCCTGCCAGTTCTCGTGACTGAATTTACAGATCCCCGTGATTCTTAGGATGTGTAAATAAGATCTGTCAGCAGAAGGCCTTTGAAAATAGAGCCTCTGGGCACAGGTCTTGGCTGTCCGCAGGCAGTACCGGTCTCCAGAGTCCTGGCAGAGGAGGAGCAGTGGCTAGCAGGACGCAGATGGGGAGTTCTCCGGTCAGGCTCTGAAACCGCTGTGGAGAAAAGGGCCGCAGGTATATAAGGGGTAGAAGCGCTGTGAGAAGCTAGCGTGGAAAACTGAGGGCAGGTGGAGACATGCTGCAGGGTTATAAAACAGCTGGGATTTCCTTAATTGCTGGGAACTTTGTGCTTAGAGGAGGTTATTGGTGCTGCTCAGACTACAACGCTGTGAAAGATTGAGATGAGCTGGTGCCTGCCAGCACGGGTTGAGCTGTAGACAAGTGTTCCTGATGGCTGATGCTGTGTGAGATCAGTGAAGAAACAAGCAACGCTTGTGGATGTCCAGACCACGGGCAGCATACAGACAGACAAACAGCAGAGCCTCCTGTTTTAGCTTGTCACACAGTGTGTTTTTCTTTATCAAGAGCCGTCTATATATTTTCCCCGCGCAGCCCTCTAACTGCTGTCAATTACTGCCTTCCTGGTATGTTGACTCTCAGGCTTACCCTTATATGCGGAGCCTATGTGCTCAGAATAGCAAATCTGTTATTACCTAGCATGAAGCTATGGTAGTTGTGTTTACAGAGATGTAGTGCAGTGTGTTTATTGATATAAAGAGGTTAAAGAATATGCATTCTATTCACCTAAACTGATTTATGTGTCAGTGCTCGTGACATTTTTCTCCTCTTTGGAAGTAGTCTGTGGTACCGTGACCATCCCTGATCATGAGAAGAGCCTTTATTTATTTTTAACCATTATTTATTGAAGAGGTCCTTAAGCAAAAATAAACTTGAAGTTCCTCACAGCATGAACAAAGGGAATGTTTTTCTCCAACCTCTCTGTTGGCCTCCTGCTGGCATAATATGCTGCCATTCTAAATATTCACGGATGTCTTTTGTTCCTCTGTCCTTTTGGGGTTTTTATCTTGTTTTGCTGGATTTCAGGTTTTTAGCAAGCTCATCATCAGATGCAGCCTTTTAAAAGGGAGGGGCATACGCTCTTGGGCCTTCTTTTGACAGCTTAAGAAAAATCATGGAAACCAACTTTTTCCTCTTTCTCCGCACTTAGTTATTTAAATGTTTAATTTGGCAATGAGTCAATGAAAAAAAACTAACAAGGCATACGTCAGGATTCTGGAAATCCCTTATTCGTTCATGGTGAATGTAAGGACACAACTGTAGTGAAGGATATTCATGTTTTTTTTTTTTTTGGTTTTGTATTTTCTGCTTCAAGCATATACTATTTAAACAAACAGTTACCAAAAGCCTTTGGACGTTTTGTGTGTATGCTATAAGCAGTATGCACTCCTCGTCCTGGCACTAACCCCGTGATTATAGTAAAAGCAGATATATTATCAGGGAGCACTAACGTCCCTGCACTGCATGCATGTGTTGGCAAGGGTGTTCGTAGCCTCTCGTGAAGTCTGCCAGCCTTTCCCTCGACCGCCGCGCTGTTAAGGGACTTCTGCCAGGGTTGGCTCGGAGCCACCTGCACAACTTCCACTTCTATTGCCAGTCTGGAGGGGAAGAGAAAAATAACACAAACCTGTGGCAGAAAGCCTTCTGCTTGGGATTTACTGCGTCTGTGATGGCTACGTATGTGCACAAAAGGGAGCAAAGTGAAATTGTTGTTTTGCAGAGCGTTCCTCGATCGGCACTAACTTCTGTGTCCGTGCCACTGCCATCCCACCGCTGACTTTTGGGAGAGTAAAGAGCACGGGCAGGGCTTGCCTAGTTCTGGGTATGTGATTTCCTTGAAATTAAGGAGACCTTATGCCAGTATTAATTGTTTTCCTTCTCGCTCAGTAGTTGGCAGCACATGAAAAGAGTCTGTTTCGTAAGCGGAACGGTGTACAGTGATGGTTTTCTCAAGATGTGCAATTAATCTCCTCTGCAACACCTACGTTGCTTGGTGGCAGCTGCAGTTTCCTCGTAGTCACAGAAGGCAAGGAAAGAGGGAAGAGATTGTCTCCGGGGACAAGAACCTGTGCCTGCGTTTTCCTAATCGGATTCATGATTTCTGGGTAATTGGGTGGTTTTTATTCCACAAAGCATAAGCTACTGCTGGCACGCAAACTTCAGGCCTCTCTGACCTCTATTGAACTTGCTAATTATGAAGCTTTCTGTTCTGCATTTGGATTGTGCTTTAATTACGACAACTTTGAAAGAGCTGTACTTTGATGGGATCGCATAGGAGGCACCTCTCTTGCAGCAAGTTAAAACCTGTGCTTTAAAGCAAGCTATTTGCATCTTAATCAATACTGAGCTGTGGAGAATTAATGTACGTATAGCCCTGAGGGGATCTTCCTGGTATAGGATTACCTTCTGTGCCTGAAAGAGCTTACACCTGCAAGAAATAGAAGCAAAACAGAGGCGTGTGGCTTATGGGTGTGCACGGAAGCTCAAATCTGAGCTATCCGCGTGCGTATTTCCATGCACACAGGCAGGGAAACTTCTAGACGTCACTGGAAGTTAATCATCTGGGCTTATAAAGCTGCATAGAGGTTTATTGAAAAACCTGGTAACTTGGTCTGGGTAAGTCAGCTGGATTTGCTTGCAGGATTATACCTTGGTTCTTAGGTCAGCACAGCTCTTGCTGAATGCGAGATTGTCAGGTTTCTGAGCTTTAACTTCTTTCCCCCTGCATTGCAAAGACCCTTGGGACTATTGATTGAGTTAAGGAGGAGGCTGAAAGGTGGCATGGCCAAGAGGGATCATCCTTTGAGGAAAGAGGAGGCAAGTGCAAAACCTCTCACCTATAAACCTGGCTTTATAGCTTTACTACTGTCATAAAATGAGTGCAGGTATTTTTACACCTAAAGTAAAGCCCTCTAATATGAAGGTCGTGACCATTTTCAGTGCCCTCTCTGGCTCCCGATGGACGTCTTCCGGACTTCAGAGGTCTTACCATGGCTCAGCCCTGCCTCACTGCAGCAAGCTCTGTAGTCTGCTGCATGTAAAGCTAAAGGTCTTCTTGTTTTATTCATATATTTGATGTGGCTTTAAAACGCTGAGGCAAAATGTTAGAGGAACTAAACACAGATGACATGAACTTACTGGTGGAAACTCATTATCTGCTTTTTACATGTTTAAACTCATCAGTTGCTTGAATGTAGAAGGGATTCCCAACTGCTGTGCTCTGTTTCAACGGATAGAGACCATGTGGGAATGAGCCATTTCTTTCCTCTCAGTACCAGGAATGGCTGGTGCCTGTAGACCAGACAAGATGCTATCTAGGCTCATTTAACTTGCTTTGTTTCTCTGTGTGCAACCCAACAACATTACAACTGACCATTTTTTCCCCCACACTTTGTTTTTTTATTTTTATTTTTATTTTTTTTTATTTTTTTCTCTGAGAATTGCCATACAGCTGGCACTGGAAATTGGCCCTAGCATTGTATTTTTAGGGCTGTGTTCTCTTTTTTTACATTTCCCAGCAATGTTCCAAAAATTGGAAGTGTACTTATCTTCTCTGAAATACATATTTAAGTAAATTGGTGCTATATTTAAGACTTCAAGCTTCAATAGAAACACAAAGCTGCAACTGGCACGTTGACTTTAGCTGCTGATTTTTACAACACAAGTTGCAATTTTAGGTAATCCTTGTAAACCCAGCAAAAGAGCATGAGAAAGGGGAGGGAGGAAAAAAAAAGGACGAAAAATAAAAGAAATTCCGTGGTGGAAAGTGACAAAATAGTGTTGCCTGAAAACATCAGAGCTCTTATTAATCTGCATCTGTAAGTGCATTAGATGCAAAACTTTTCAGTTTGCCTCGTGCTAAATGAGGGAGGAGAACAGGGTTGTTCAGAATAAAGCCCCATCTGCAGTCGAAGTGCAGTGGCCTCCTCTACCTCAGTGCCTGAACTTGTACTGTCTCAGGGCAGTAAAATGTAAAAAGTTTCAGACTGGTTTCATGAAGGATGCTGTTGTGGTCTGTAGCTTATCTTCAGTTGATCTAGGACAAGAAGAGTTAAGAAGTTTGTTAGTCATGGGAAAACAAACTTTGCGTGGCTAATCTCCCTCTTGCAGCCCACGTTTCTTCCTTTTCTCAATTATGCAGGATTTATAACACAATAGCACATTAAATGCTGTTCAGGTACACACCTGCATATGCAGTGTCTGCCCTGAGATTAGCTCCTTGTGTCCTCACTCTGCCAGCAGATGAGCATGGATGAACATTTGCCACGGGGAGATCGTTCCTGGGCGCATCCCTGAATTTGCCCACATGGCATCACTCGCATAGCCGGTGGCATCAAACAGTGGGAGCACAAGTCCTCCTTCCCTTTGCCTCTGCAGGGGATCCCAGGGACCTTAGTGAAGGTCTTCTATTGAATAATTCTATTAACATTTATATGGAGCTGAAGGCTTTCGAGTTCTGGGTATCACTTACTGGTACTTTGTTCGTTTTGCTGTTGTTTTTAAGAAACCTAAATGGTATTGCCTTTCTTTTTGTGTGTTTTTATTACTTTAAACCTTGCCTTGCTTTCAAGGCTTTGGGTAACCTGATCTAGTAGAGGGCATCCCTGCCCATGGCAGGGGGGTTGGGGCTAGATGATTTTTAAAGTCCCTTCCAACCTGAGGCATTCTATGGTTGCTGTTTGTGAGAATGAAATGATGAGAATGAAGTGAGAAAATGCCTGACTTCTGCTTGGATAATCATAGAATCATTCAGGTTGGAAAAGACCTCTAAGATCATCCAGCCCAACCTTTAACCTAGGACAAAAGTCCACCACTAAACCATACTACAAAGTTCTACATCTACACGTTTTGTGAAGACCTCCAGGGATGGTGACTCAACCACTTCCCTGGGCAGCCTGTTCCAAGCCTGCGCAATCCTTGCAGTAGAATTTCTACTAATATCCAAAGTAAACCTCTCCTGGTGCAACTTGAGGCCGTTCTCCCTCATCTTACCACTTGGTGCTTCAGAGAAGAGCCCAATCTCCAGTTTGCTATGAGGTAATTGTAAGGCACAATGAGGTCTCCCCTCAGCCTTCTCTTCTCCAACCTAAAGAACCCCAGCTCCCTCAGTTGCTCCCCGTAAGACTTGTTCTCCAGACCCTTCACCAGCTTTGTAGCCCTTCTCTGGACACGCTCCAGCACCGCTGTCCTTGTAGTGAGGGGCCCAAAGCTGAACACAGTATTCAAGGCATAAATTCTAGTGAGGCTCACTGGAGGTACGAGGAGACAATCACTTCCCTGGTCCTGCTGGCCACACTATTTCTGATACAAGCCAGGATGCTGTTGGCCTCTTGGCCACCTGAGCACACTGCTGGCTCGTGTTCAGCTGGCTATCCACTAATACTTCCAGGTCCCTTTCCACCAGGCAGCTTTCCAGCCACGCTTCCCCCAGACTGTAGCGTTGTATGGTGTTGTGCCCCAAGAGCAGGACACAGCACTTAGCCTTGTTAGCCTTGAGGAGGTGTGAAGTTTGTTGTAGGATCAAGATGGCTAAGCAATTTATGATAACTCTTAAAGTTCTGGAGAACTTTGAGGTGGTGAGGCAGAATGAAAAGCTTGTTTTCATACCGTGGGTTAATACCATGTAATATCTGAAAGGTGTTTTTGTGCAAGTTACCTACACGTTAGAGGTTTTGCCTTTCATGGGCTGAAATGGTGTGCCTAAGATTTAGGGTTGTGTTTTCTGGAATAACTTTCTGTCTGCTTAGGGGTCTGTGTTGCACAAAGGAGTAACGTACTTAAGAAAATTAGTTGTTCAGCAAAACTGAGGAACAGCGGGAATCTTCTTAAAACTTCCTCTGCTGTTTGACAGCATTTGTCTTCCTTCTCTGGCAAATTGATTGTTGTTCTTAGCTATGTATCAGTCTAGGTACTCCCATCTCAAAGCTTTTGCAGCCTTATCAATAGGGAGAGGGTAGGGTGATCACATCCAAGAAATATAGCAGGTGGCTTTCTCAGTGCATGTTTGGCTGATCATATGTAATTCATACTTCTTGTATTGTTTGCAGTTGTGGAGCTGACATTGGAATCGGTGCTAATTCACAAGTGCAGCTGTACGCTCCGCTTCCATCCATTTCTTTTTCAGAGGACCAAAGTCCCAGGCCAGGAGAGCAAATGCTGGGCTGGCTGTAAGCATGCAAATAAGAGCCATCATCAGAAAGCTGCCTTCACTGGGTCTAGACTGTGGTACAAAAGCAGCAAAGCACTTTGTCAGGTGACTGACATCAAATGTCAATGTCTGCAAACAATTTTGAGTGGATTTAAGGTCAAACAAGTGGCCTCCCTGAGGCTGGTAAGACTACTTAAGGAGATACTTAAACGCTTTGTTGGAGGAGAATGGGTGAAGTCTTGACAGCTGACATCTGTAGCGCACTTGGAGGAGATTTGGCAAGCACAAGAAAGGCAACGTTGCTCTTGAAGTGTTCTGATTCACGTTCAGTGCAAATGAATAACTACTGTACGTCGGAGTGTCTCATTAGGTTGCCAGTTTGAGCACTAAATGTAAATACTTGGAGAAAGATCATATTTCTTTTTTGTGAATTCTGGTTACACAAGGATTTTTACATCCATCAGCATGCTTAAATGCTTACTGTTACTGCTCGTCCTGCTCTGTCTTACAGCTTTATCCATGGATTTCTTAATTCAGCACAGACCACCGAGTGGTCAGTAACAGGCAGTACTGTACATTTTCTAGTAGCTTGCCTGAAATTTCATTAAAATACTATGCCCTAATAAAACATAAGAAAAGGTAAAGATAAAATATAAGAAAAGGTGAAGCTTTCTAGTAAAACCTCTGGTCATAAAAATGCAGTAATTATTTTGTGAATGAAGAAATCGTTTTTCCTGACAGAAAGAGGATCACGTTACATAGATTAATCTCATGGTAGGTTCATGATGAAATGGAAGTGTTACTTTGTGGGTGTTGCTTGTAGTCTGCCTGAACAAAATCTGCAGCCAGTTTTTTAGGGTTTTGCTACACATCCAGAGATGTCTATCAAGTAGCCTGTCGCTCGTCCTCCTTCCTTGAAACACCTGGGGTTTGTACAGTGATAATTTTAGCACTTTGAACTCAGACAAGTACTTTGTCTTTACACGGTTTGGTAGTTGATTTTGAACTTACGTAAAATTCCCATGGGTGATGTGAGAAGACGTCAAAGTGGGAGTGGGCCCCTCCAAATGGACAGCAAGGAAAAGCTCCTCAGCAGCTCCCCCAGCCTAGGCCTGCTATGATTATTAGCAGTATGATTTCTAGCGTTGTTAGAAAAGAAACCTGACTGCTTTCTCATTTCCAGCTATAAAATGTGCTGGAAATTGAAGATGTCAAATGATAGTTTTCAGGGTATGTTTGTTTTATTTGTTTTCATCCACAGCGTGTGGCAGCAAATCATGAGGAACAGAGCCTCATTTTAGGGCAAGGGTAGGAACACCTCTGAAGGCCATTTTTTATTAGAAGACTTTTAAGAGCATTTAATTATTTCTTGTCTAAGGAAAGATAAATATGTAAGAGCTCACATAGCCCTAACTTATGTTGGTGTTTATTTGCACAGGAAAATTCAGACAATTATAAAAATGTTACCTCACTGTTTTCATTTTTAACTCTCAAACTGGGTAATTAGCTAAGAGTATCCCAATTTCTGACAGAATAATAGATGCTGAGAGAGGTGCTCATCTACATATCAAGGTCTTCATGGAGCCCTCGGGGATCACAGCTTGCTTTTTTATATTACACGCTCAGACTTCAAATGCAGCAAAGTTTATGTTGAGAAGTTTTTAAGATGTCACTGCTTAGGCATCAAAAATTTGACAACGACAACAAAAATAAAAAAAAAATCCAGAGAAACAGCTCCCAAGCGGTAGGAAGTCTGTGCCACATAAAACCCCAGGTTTCAGGGGAGAAACTATAGCATTGGCTGTACAAGAAAATCCTGAAGGAACAAAGCTAAGTTGTCCAGAGGCTGGTGGGGTAACGAGTAAAGTGTTACTGGTTTCTGGGCAGTTTGTGTGGGTGGGGAGTCTCTTGACAGATGCCAACAGTCATGTGGGTGAGACAAACATTGCTTTGGTAGCTCCTTCATCCTAATGCTAAGTCATCCAAGTCATTAATGTCCGATGGGTTTGATTTCAGCAGAAAGTGGTGTGCTTTGCAGTTGGAATCAGTAGCTTACTGAGGAGCTTAAATTGTTTTATTTAGCCTTATTCTAAGCAGCAGACCACGTACAAACCATGGTCTTGGACCTCAGCAACAGGTGATGTAATATCTCCACAGCTGTAGTTTGAGAAGCTGCTGTAGAGTGGTGCTGAGCCTCTTTAGCGTCTGCCTGTTGCATGCCAAATGTTTAGCAAGATATTGCAGAAGGGAAATCTGCGTGAGCCCTTCTTCTTGGAGAAGGGTTATCTAGAATTCAGACTAGACGGTGTGCTCCTGATTTTAAACAAATGTCATTTAATATCTTGAAGGTTTTATTGATGGCCATCATGGTTTGTTGATGAATTACTTGAATGTTTGCACTCTGAATGGTTTCTGATTGTTATAAAGCAGTTCCTACCTTTGTTATAACAAAGCTTATAGCTGTTGTGCAGATCTTTAGAAGTGCAGGAATGTACAATTTATTTTGAACAACCACAGAAGACTGCTTGATAGCAAATTGTGTTTTTGATATGAGTATAACTTGTGTTTGCAGGTAACATAACTCAGTGTTCTGGGTTTGGTGTGAAGATCACACAGGTTGTAAACGAGGGCTGTTCTTGAGTTACACACATTTTACTTCTGCTGTTTGGCCTGATGGCTGTTAACAATGGCCTGATGACACCTTACACTATAGAACCACTTTATAGTGAAATCTTTTGGTGTGGCCCTTCGCTTGTGCCTCCTCTGCTCAAGAGATCAACTGTGTAGCTTTCCAAAGCAGTGGAGCTGTGACTCGAATTGTGCAGCATGGCGTTGCGCGACATAGCTCTAGGAGCTGTGAGAGAGATTTTCATTTCACTTGATTATCAAATCAATTATTTCACTTGATTATTAAATCAGTTTGCCCCTTCCAAATTCACTATAAATTGGGTCTGCTATGGATCTGAGCTTCAGAGAAGCCCATGCTAATGGCATTGCATAGATTATTGCATCCTAATCTTGCATGTCTTTTGGCAAAGCTTTCTTTTATTCTTAATTTATATTTCCTTTCTTGCTGTAGTTTTTTTCTCTTTATTTTTCTGTTGTAGGATCGGGATATTCACCCCTGGAAGACGATGAAGATGTGTATGCACGCAGTAGATATAAAGGTGAATGCTTCGCTTATGTGCTAATTGAGGATCAGCTGGTTGCTGGGAGCTTCCTTTTTCTTTTCATAGATTATAAAATCTTGCAGATCTAACTCCATGGGTTTTTATTGTTGTTTTGTTTTGTTTTCCCATGGATTTGATATCAAGATTTACAATTTACCTTTTTTTTTAATAACAGAAATTAGACCAAGTCTCGATCACTGCTCATGCACAGAATAAGTAACTTTTGCA
Organism: Oxyura jamaicensis; assembly: GCF_011077185.1. NCBI lineage: Eukaryota > Metazoa > Chordata > Aves > Anseriformes > Anatidae > Oxyura > Oxyura jamaicensis. The sequence continues at coordinate 116,543,784 of NC_048893.1, forward strand.
CTGCTGTGGCTCTTGGTAGTTCAGGCTGCAAAATCATGAAAATCTGTGAAGAGCTTCTCTTCTTTCTTCTTCGTACATGGTAACAAAACCATCAATGATAAGCTGACTAAAAACCTGGGCCTATTGATGGTAACGTATAGAAGTACATGCAAGAGAACATGATTTTCATGACTTTTTTTTTCCATAGAATTGTTTTTATTTCAGGTAAACTTTCTACCTGAAATGTTAAGTGAAGTGTGTTTAACAAATGAACATGTATGTTGTAGAACAAATTATGTAGCTGGATGAATGAGTGAATAGGCTTCCATGTTTATAAAGTGAATTCAGGTTTTCTTCCATATTCTAGAAGATTTTGCTGTTCAGCAAGATTGAGAAACTTTATGCCACTAGTTGTAAGCCTTCTATTTGCTATGCCCATTTTCTTAAAGTCCATCTCAACATGGCTCTCCTCTGCCAAAATCCATCAGAAGCCCAGACAATAAAGAAATTTGGTATTTGTCACTTCAAATGGCAGCTGTTGCTTTTTAGTAAACTGATCTGTGAACATTCAAGAATTGTAATGTGCTTGTTTTGATTACTTGAGAACACTGGATGTTGGTGTTGTGTTGTATGTTAGTGCTACTTCGCAGAGAATTAATGGGCCTTAAAGATGAGGTAAGTCATGAAGTAATTCAGACATTTATGAGCAGCAATCATACTGTGGTTATATTGCTGTTTTCATGAAGTTCTTACATTCCTCCCAGTAAAATACTTCTGTGTAAAATTTTGCTTTAAAACAGATGCATATTTCTCTAAAGGGTTGTTTGTGTAAACTCATTTTTCTTTGCCTTTTAACATGTAACCCTCTGTGGACCCTTAGAAAAAGAATCCCAGAGATCATGAAGATAAATCAATGCCAATTCATGCCAGGGCAGGCAAGTAGTTAAACTGCGGATTCTGTATAAATTCCTTTTGTACGGTGATCCAAAATGGATTATATTAATGTCAGCCAAAATGTCACTGGGGTAAGTGAAACATAATGACTCATTCACACAGATATTAAAAACTACCCCAAGCTTGGAAGCTCTACTGCCAAATGTTGAAGATCAGACAATGTGAATCTAAGAGTATAAAGCATGGAGCAGAAAAGGCTCGCTCTTCATTAGCATACTTATTTAAGTTGGTAAGGGGGGAAGGGGAGTAGAGAAGGACAAAGCGAGGAAAAATGGCCTAAGTAGCTGTGTTCAGAGCAGCTCCTTGAATGTGCAGTCCAGCATTTTGGTTATGGCCTGTTGGTCAGCAAAACTCCTCAGCAGCAAGTAACTAAATGAAGTTGCTTAACTTGTGTTAACATACGTGAGCAGTGCTGTGTTTTTTCTTTGCACACATGCACACTAAACAGCGCACAAGCAGGCACACGGATTTGTCTGTATTAGACACACAAACAAAAAAAAATGGCAGTTTATGGGAGGGAACTGACCTCCTACCAAACCCTTTTGTCTCCATCTGGATGTTTTTCAGCTTGCTCAGCTTTCCAGAGAAACATTGCTGAGACTTTCTGTATCTGCAGCATTTTTACAGAGCTTTTCCCTCCCTCCCTGGTGAACCTGCTGCTCTGCTGGCTGGTGTACCCGCCAGTACAACAGGTCATTTTGCATGCTGATTATGAAGGAAAACTGAGACTGGTGTTTAAACAGGGCTGAGGGGCTGGGGAAAACGATGCTCTCAAAAATGCTTTCCTTCCTGCCACTTGGCATGGCTGTCTTGGATCGCGTTTTACAAGGAAAAGCTTCCTGAACACAGCAGTTCCTGTGTTCATCACTGCTCTAATGCCAACTGCTCTGATGGTCCTGGTTCTCCTAACATGTTTTCTCAAATACTGTAGTGAACAAACTGTAGCCCCAGCTGTAGAGGCAACATGGTGGCTCTGGCCATTTCTGCTTGCTGTCTGTTTTCTGGTGGTTTCAGATAGAGCTGAGTCTTTGAAATGATTTACTACTAAATGATAATGCAGCCTATTGTAACGCTAAGGAACAGTGAGAACTGTCCATTAAACAGAAAAACACTATAAAGGACTTGTACCTAAAAACTCAAATTTCATTTGCTTGAACAGAGCCCCATGAAGCCCCAGAAGAAATGCTTGGGAAACGTGTAGCTTCTGCCCAAACCTCCAGGAACAGCGCTGATCTTGTCTTGAGGCAGGGAATAGATGTGTGACCTCTCCAGGCCTTATCCAGCCCTAATATTCCAGAAATACTACACGTAGCTGCTTAGCCTTTGAAAAACAGTATGTGCCTTCACTTAAAAATAAACAGGCTTTGATCTGAAACTTTGTAGTGTTTGATGTGCTTTCAGGCACATAAAGCTTTTCAAGTTAGCTGCTTTTTATTCGGTGATATCAGTTGGTCCAAACCCAGATCCTTGCCCCCTTATGAACCCTGCCTCACCCATTTTCTCCTAATCGCTTTCAGTTTCAGAGTAAGCATAACAATATTTTAGATCAAACAGATGTTCCTCCTAAGTTCTTCCAGTTATCTGCATCCAGAAGCATATCTGTTTTTGTTTTTTATTTCTAACAGTATCATTTGGCCCAGCAAAAGAAGTACTACCCCTCCCTAGGAGCCTTGCCCTCGTTCTCCCTGTAGACCACCATAGCTGCCATGACACCACAGCAAGTTGTTCTTTTTTTCTTCTTCAGCATTCAGTTTGTGCATTTGTTAGCTGTTAGCCATTTTTTAAAAAATGTGTAGTTGTTTACTCAAGGCGAGCATGTTTGTAAAGCCACAAAAATTCTGAGAAAAGCTCTGGCACATTTGCAGTACCTGGAGCAGCTGCTTTGCCTTACTGACCGGCCTCCCGATAGTATTGCACAGTGTGTTTGTCTTAGCCCCCTTCATGAAGGAAATTGGTCGTGCTCATTTGCAGTTTATGTATGCAGTAAACCTTAGGCATAAATAATTAGAGCTGATTAGCCAAAAAAATGCCTAGCTGGCTGGGGCAAAGCCCAGCTTGGCACGCTCTGCATTCCCCCAGTTGTGCCCCTTCAGTCAGTGGCATTCCCCTACTGACTTCAGGCTTCTTACTGACATCTGGGGCATGAGAAAAGGGATTGAAATGGGGGGGGGGGGGGGGGTTAGTCAGGCCACTGAAGGGGTGATTATACAAAAGGTGTTGTTAGCTCAGGAGGAGGAAGAAGATTTCTGCAGGAGATGGAGGAGGCAGAGGCTGACTCCGTGAATCCAGTGCACGTGGCCTGCCCTCAGGTCTGAGACTGCGCCCACAGCAGTGGGGTCGGCATCTGAGGAGGCTGTAGAGATGGGTGCTGCCATCGCTCACAACTTCAGCAATAGCTGATTGTTAGCTCCTGATAGCTTGTGCTCCTCGTGGGCTCTCCCAGTTTTCATTTGCTTCACAGCAAGCATTGTGAGAGAGCCATGGCAATACAGAGAGTGGCCTGAGTCACAGAACGGTTTGGCTTGGAAGGGACCTCAAAGACCACCCAGTTCCACCCCCCTGCCATGGGCAGGGACACCTCCCACCAGACCAGGCTGCCCAAAGCCCCATCCAGCCTGGCCTTGAGCACCTCCAGGGATGGGGCATCCACAGCTTCTCTGGGCAGCCTGTGTCAGTTGATAAATTTTCTTTTTCATTTTTTTCTGTTATTTATTTATTTTGGTAGCTATAGGGTAGAGATTAGGGTGAAGAACAGGGATTAGTTCTTCTAAAAGAAACAAACAAACCCACCCTCCACCAAACTACTTTTTCTATATTGTGAGGTAAATAGTATGTATTTGGCATTCAGTACTTTCAGGAAACAGGAGGATAAATGGGGAAGAAAAAAAAAGAGATGGGATGGTTGTGTGGCTGGGCCCAAAAGCTGAGCTGCACTCTGCCCCAGCCTGCCATTGGGCTCCTCTGCCGATTTCCCCCTGCCTCAGTTATGGCATGTTTGGTGACACAGCAAATAACGCCACGTTATGTATCTTTGTCAAGAGTTTTCAGACGTATTGGTGAAATTCAAAAATAAGTACACAGTGCAGTAAGACTTCTTCAGAAACCAAATAGCCTAGAGCTCTTGGAACAGACAGAAAAGTCAGCAGGATAATGAGCCTCTGATCTTAGTCCTCAGGTGCTCTTACTGCTTCTTTGTGACCAACATAGCAAAACGTGGGCTGTAAATCCAGTGTCCGTGGGGAAGGAGCAAATATGGCCTAGAGACATTCTACTCTGAACATAAACTGTAACAGCCTGGGTTGATTTTTGCTTTTGTATGTGAAACTGATCCCAATCATGTAGAAAAATGTACATAACTACTACAAGAATTAAGAGTTAGAAGTAAAAATCTGCCAAAGCGTTGTTTTTTTTTCAAGAAGTTATTTTTAAATGTCTCCTATGAGTTAGTAAGGATGAAAGCTAAAACTCTTTGCCTAGGGCTTAATTTTATTTTATTTTTATTTTCCCATCTCTAGATTCTCTAGAACCTTGAAAGTTTTGTTAGCTATGTCCTGCATGTCACACAGTGTCACGCAGGATTTCAGGCCCTGTTGCCTCTCTCTTTCGCCTTGCAGTCCCTCCATCCCTGTAGACATGTCCTTCTCACGTCTTGGAGCTGAGAAGGGGTAGGCTTAGTCACTGCTTGTATAGGAAACTCCTGCTGAAAAGCTGCCCAGTGCAGAAAAAGCAGTGCTTTCTTAGTGCACGCTATTCTCAAAGCTCAACACACATTTTGAAGCTTTTCCTGTGAAGCAGAGATCTATCTGATACTGCACCCATCAGTATGGTGTTAAGTACTCAAAAGAAGGCAGTATCTACATCATGACTGCTTTAAAGTGATGACTAATTATTAAAAATTTAGTTTTATGGGCATTTGGGTTTCCCTTTCTCCCACAAATTTGGCAGAATCATTATCTGTAAAGTCCCAGCAAAATTCCAGCTTTCCTGTGACTTGGCAGATGCATCCACAGACTGAAGGAGCTGGGCTTGTTCAGCCTGGAGAAGAGAAGGCTCTGGGGACACCTTACAGCAGCAATCCAGGAGCTAAAGGGGGGCTACAGGAAAGCTGGGGAGGGACTCTTTGTCAGGGAGTGCAGTGACAGGACAAGGAGTAGTGACTTTAAACTGAAAGAGGGTAGATTTAGGTTAGACAGTAGAAAGAAATTATTCACGATAAGGATGGTGAGGCCCTGGCACAGGCTGCCCAGAGGAGCTGTGGAAGCCCCATCCCTGGAGGTGTTCAAGGCCAGGCTGGATGAGGCACTGGGCAACCTGGTCTGGTGGGAGGTGTCCCTGCCCATGGCTGGAGGCCTGGAACCATGTGGTCTTTAAGGTCCCTTCCAACCCAAACATTCTGTGATTCCATGATCCATGTCAGTGTCCTGCATCCAGAAGCAACTAGAAAGTGGTTCTCCTACTCCAGGCCATGGGTCCATGTTGTTAGGGAAGGTGGCCCTCTGCCCATTTTTGAGATGATGTGTACAACACGTGAGGACGGGACTTTTAAGGACTGGATTTAGAGCACGATTTAGGTTTCTGCAGCTTGGTTTCCTTTTCCCATGTGTCCTAAGTGTATGCTCATAAAGGAACCGACACCCTTTGAAGGATTTGACAGGAGGAAGTGCAGATTTTTGTGCTGTCAAATATATGCATTGTGCCTGAATGCACACGTTGCACTGGGAAGCTTCAAATGACTGCCAAAAATAGTCAAATAAGGGTAGATCTTTCTCAAGGCCTCTCCGGTTAGTCTGCTGGAGCAGACAGTTGCCTTCAGATTTAAGCATGGCAGTGATACTGTACACGTTTGCTGGTAGAAAACTGTTTTGTTGGTGATACAGCGAGTGTTTGAATGTTTCCGTGTGGCACCAGAGAACTGTAAGGGAGCTGCTGTTCTTGCCCACTTTTCAGTTCAGCTTTAAGCCTGGGTGCTTACTTGCAAATTAATTTTGAAAAACTGGAGTCAAACCCTAAGTGGTTGTTCAGTTGTGTGGAGTATGTATACCTACAGACATGACATGCTAGCAAAGTGATTTGTGCAGGTGACATCCTTTTTAAATGGGAGAGAGCTTGAACTGACAGAGTTCATCCAAGGCAATGTTCTGTACTGCCCAAATTATTATGCAGGATTTGATATTATGGGCAGCAGGAGAGCTAAATGTTGTAAAGATCACACTTACAGCTAGACTAGTAAGTAAGTAAGTAAGTTACTAATGCAAACTTGTGTTACCAAATAGCTGCATCTAATTAAACACAAGAAGGGGAAAAAAGGCGCTGGCTGTCATCACTCTGTCCACTTGGTGGCACACTTATTCCATGGACAAAAAAAAAAATATCAAATAACCAGATTTCCCCCTTCTACCCCCCAGTATATTGGCTACGATCTTTAATGTTTGTAATAAAAAAGAGCTGCCAGGCTTTGAAGGCCTGACCTTCTGCTGTGTGAGCACTGTTACTTCTCCACTCCTGAGGATACGGGGCTTTTAAAATTAGATTTTTTTTTCTGTTTCTTCTCTGTGACCTTGAATAAATAAAATGGATTTATATTTGTGTCTGACCTTTTACATTTTGTGAAGTACTGTGTGTGTTGTTTTTTTGTTTTTGTTTTTAATTCTCTGTGCTAGAAACACCATGGTGCTCTCCCATTAAGGTGAAACATGGTTATGCAAACTGCAGGACACCTCAAGGGGAATATTACAAGAACGTGCTGGGGACGAGATGTGACATTCGTTGTCAAAAAGGCTACGAACTGCACGGCCCTCAGCAGCTCATCTGTCAGTCAAGCAAACGCTGGTCTGGGAAGGTGCTGTGCAAACGTAAGTAGTGCTGAGCTCTATGCGTGTGGGCTGCTCCCCAGGTTGGGCAGCCGCTGGACTGTGCTTGTCTTTGGGCTCGGTGTAGCTGCTACCCGCGAGTGCGGTGTTGAAAGGAAACAGCCATCTGCTGATGGTCATTTGTATTTGTATATTAGTAATATGTTTGGCTACGTACACTGGCTTGTCACCTGAGGATGTTGCAGGGGTACATGGCATGATAAGTATCGTGAGAGGACAAAGATAATGAACATTTTATGAGTGTGGGATGTTGATTTGTAGGGAGAGTTCTATGTTAAGAGCCATAAAACTTCTTTAAAATGTCATCCATCATGGGTTTTATAAGCTGACGCTATTTGTATCGGGTGTCTGAGTGGGCTCTTGCAGTAAAACAGTTTCTGAGAAGAAAGGAGAGTACTGAATGGCATTACTCTAAAAAGTGGGATTTCCTTAAATCCATGTTTCCCGTTGCAGAGAAGCGCTGCCCTACCCTCTCCATGCCAACCAACGGGGGCTTCAAGTGCCTGGATGGCGCCTACTTCGGCTCGAGGTGCGAGTACTACTGCTCGCCGGGATACCAGCTGAAAGGCGACCGCATCGTGACGTGCATGGACAACAAAGTCTGGAGCGGCCGGCCAGCTTCCTGCGTGGGTGAGTAGGATGTTCCATCTGCGTCTTGAGGGCTCCATGGACCTGCTGCTGCATGGGTCCTGCAAATGAATTCCAAAATGTGCTTGTGTCCGGTTCCTCGGGGAAGAAAAGCAGCTGTCCTTCTTGGGAAGCAGAGAACAGTTTTCCAAGGGATGCAGTATGCTCTCTGTCCTTTAGTACGCAGTCACAAGTGGCTGAAAGTCACTTATCTTTCTAGTGCACACGCTGTCAGCTCCAGGCATTACCACTTTATTAAAGATCATAGAATCACTAAGCTTGGAAAATACCTTCAAGATATCTGGTCCAACCATCCCCCTACCACCAATGTCATCCACTAAACCATGTCCCTAAGCACCACGTCCAGCCTTTCCTTAAACACACCCCCAGAACTGATGCTACTATCAATGGTCCATGCTTTACAATGCAAAACAACCCCCCCGATCTCATGGGTAACTCTTTTTCTAGGTTCTAATTACATTGCTGCTTTTGTAGCAAGGTCTCTGTGCTGCCATGTCATCTGTCTGTCACGCTGCCTACAATTTAATGATACGACAAGTTGGAAACAAAACCCCTTTTTCTGACCTCCCTTGTTGCATTCGGGTTTTGCTATCAAGGCCTGCAGCCATACCTGGTAAATATGGGTGGATTGTAGTCACCAGTGTGGTTGCAGTGAACTAGGCTGAGTTTCAGCCAAGTTGACGTGAGTTATGCCAGCAATTCGCATTAGGTAGTCAGCAGTCTCCTTGGAACCCCGGCTGGAATAAGTGTTTTTATATCCATACATCCAAGCAGACAGAAACAAATGCTAAGATTTAACTTTTCTTCTTGCTAATGGGATTTCAGCAGATAGTGAGATCCCAGCTGGTGTTCTTGTTTACGGGAAGTCTCTGAAAGTCTCACAACAGAAAGCACTTTATGGCCATCTGTACTGGCTACCAGTAATCTAAGCTTGTAGATGGCAGGATATTTATGCTCAGGTTTTTTTGTGTATGATAATTTGGTTTTCCTCAGAGTGCCTGTGGTTCAGTCTAGGTTAGTAGATAGCTTTGGAGTCTCTCCACTGTGGCTTTCCATTCATAGAATTTTATTTATTTTTTCTGTTACTTGCTGTTGTACAAATGTATAAGTGATCCTGCTGCGTAGGTCCAACCTGTTTGTGGTATCTCTTGTTTTTATTTACAAAAACGAGCTGTGTCCTTCTCAGTGGTGTATGCAGAGGAAGAAAAGCAAACCCTGTTAGGTTTGGGAATGATAAAATGTTGTTTCTCTGTATTTCCTGGCACTTTCAGAACCTCATCTGCTTGCAGCAACAGGGTGCTCCTTGCAGAGGATGCTGTCTTGCAGAGTAGGGGGTAAGCAAATACAGCTTGATTAAAAAACTGAAGCTAGGGATAGCACTTACTCTTCTTTTTTGTTCCAGAAATGCAGGGTGGTTGTTATACAGGATATGATTGCAAGTCCCAAGTAACCCAGTAAAAGTAAGACCATTATTTAAGCTCTGACAATACCACACAGTATGGAGAGGACCCCTTCAAACCTTGTGTGCACATAGCAAGTTAAGCACTTAGCAAACTGTTTAAGGTTATTTTTGACCTGCTGACAGGTAGGAGGGGGGCTTTTTTCTGACCAGACATGACCGTAACAGCATAATGCAGTTCGTGATTCAACACACATCCCTTACTGTAATTCAGTAGTACAAAGACACCGTCAGTGAATTGGGCCAAAGCTTCCCATGGACCAGAAGAGAACTGGCTGAGCAAAGGCTCTCCTTTGTTTTCAACCGAGGATTAAAATTAAGGTGAGGGGAGCAATGAAATGCAAAGGTTTTTTAAATTATTATTTATTTTTTATTTGTTACTTTAACATATGAGCAATTAGTTGCACTGTGCACAGTAGGGATGTTTCACGTGATCACAGCCACGGGCTGGTAAAGCTCATGTCACTGGGAACAGGTAGGGAAGAGGCCTGGGGACACCACAGGTATTACCATAGGAATGGATAACTACTCTAGACCTGAATTTATAATCATTTTGAAAACATGGAGCTCTCCTCTACCCCTTCATACTCCAGTTGCACTGCTTAGCATGTTTGCACAAAAGTACTCGGGGTTCACGGTGCAATATTGAAGACCCATGTGGGAAAGGGATCAGGCTAGTATCATTGCTGAAGCAGATATTCATTAAAAGGGGACAATATTTTTTTTCCAAGAAAATTAGCTATGTTTTAACAGCCACTTATGGAATTCCTTATAGAACTCCTACAGCATTGTGTCCTAAAAAAGCAGCCTGTCCCCTGTGTCAGGAAGGATGTCCTTCATGATGCTGAAGTAACTGACTAAAAAAGCTCAATGCATAGCTAGTTTGGTTATCAGTTAGCTAAAATTGCCAATGCTCACTTCAATGTTGTATGTGTAATGCACTGTAACATAGATGGAAACAGTTATTTTCCTCCAGAAGATTGAAAAATGTCCCCTTTTTCCTTCCACGAAGGTTTCATTTTCCTGCAGATTGTCTAAGAGAGGCTGTGGTAAATGTCTCGCATCGTGCTAAGTCATCCTTTTGTCACCTCCTCGGAAGATCGTATCGATAGGTAGCAAACGAACAGCTTCCAGCTACGATGCCTGAAACAAGCTCTGCACGCTGGGTCATTAATTATACAGGCTCTGATAATGGATGTTTTGAAATACAGAGCAGTGCCTTGTGGAGGGGGTGGGGAGAGCAGAACAAGGTTTTTCATTCACCCTTTCATGCCTTTGAGTCTCTTCATCTCCTTATACTTTTGACGCAGAATAATGTTTCGAATTAACTTCCAGCCATCGTTCACATCATCAGCAAGCAGTAATGACAGGGTTTTTATGTAGCAGCAGGCTGCTTACCTACCACACACGGACTCTTGAGCAAGCATTGGCCATTCAGTACCATCCCCTCTCCTTCTTTCCCGATAGGTCCTCTCCTCACCCCAAGCTCTCAAGCAGCTGTGAGCGAGGCAGTAAGGGGCCACTCCCAGAAGTATGTAAAAAAGAATAAATCCCAAAGCTATTAAAAAACTTAGCATTTTGTCTCCTCAAAGTTCAAAAGGCTGCTTTAAAATGGAATATTCCTCTGCTTTAATGCTGCCATTTCTGCAACACCGCTGCCTAGCATGGGGCAGGGTACCAGGCGCTGCTGCTGAGGAGCCAAGAAAAGCGACATCTGACAAGAACGCAAGAGCAGTGGCTGAACAGCTCTGAATTTTTTTAAGAAAACTGCTTTTCCCTGCCTATGATGTCAACTTTGCAGGCAAGATTCACCCATTGAATACACAGCTCTGCCAAACAGTTTAAACAAATGGCTCTGATGTGTCACCAGTCTTTCAGCAGTGATGCTGCAGTAACAGCATAGGAAGAGCCGCAGGGAGCCTCAGCACCTTGCAGAGTGTCCTGGCTCCAGCTCTGGCCAGGAATACGTGCTAAGTGAGAGAGTCTGAGACAAGCCACCACTTCCAGGATCTTTTTTCCCTCGTCTAAAAACCTCCCCAGCAGTCAGCAATCTTACCTCCTCTGGGGTTTGTTTTGGAATCAGCTTAATTTTCTAACCTCCAGGTGGGCACTTCACTCACGTCACATGTTTGAATTGAAGATTTGGGGGGTTGTGTTTTGGTTTTGTCACCCGTGCGTTTGCCTGCATGTTCTGTGGTCACCACCTCTGCATTTAAATGATTATTTTTTCTGCCCTGTCTTCCCTCTGCCAAGCGGTGGCCAAGGTGCTCACGCTGCAGGAGGTCATGCGAAAAAGGACCTGAGAGCTGGAGCTGCTTGGCGTAACAATCCCAGAGGCCCCTTGAGATAAAGAGCCTCTTTGGTAGACAGCTGCATTCCTGTGGTGCATCTCAAAGTGGAATTATTCTGGCGGGGTTTATTCAGTGCCTCTTGAATGCTAGGAGACATCGGAAATGACCAAAGAAAATATCTTTTCCAGGATTTTTTTACATCCAGCTAACAAGGCATCCTGGGCCCTGGCTGCTTGGCGATTTGGTTCCCGCAGGAGCTGTATTTCTTGTCTTGGTGGTGTGGAAGTCCAAGCTGGGTCGTACCAGCCAGTCTTTGCCATGCTAAATAATGCAGTGAGCTTTCTAGTGAATTAAGTGCTTAAAGCGCTGGGTCCTTAAATACCACTCCGACTTCTGTTCCATTATTACATTTATTTAATGTATCCTGTCAATACCGGGGTGCTGAGCTGTAGCCACAGCAGGCTGACCAGGCAAGAAGCAGACCTGGTGAGATCTGGCTGGTTTTCACCCTAGCTCAGCTGTGCTGTGTGTTACTGAGAGCAGTGCGGTTTTGCAGAGCAGGGCAGGGCTCTCGGCTACGTTGTGAGCAGGTCTCCACACAAAACAGGAAGGTAGTCTGAAAATAAGGGAGTGAAAAAGAAACATGAGGGAAGGAAACAAAGGGCTCCCTGCAGCTGGAGTGGAAGCTTGAAAATCCTGCTGATTCATCCTACAGCAGGATCTGTGCGTAACATCGCTGAGTGAAAAAGGTAAAGAAAAGAAGCAATAGAGAAAAAATAAGGGCGTTGCGTATCTTTAGTAAAGGGTGTTACTGCGAAGTACAGGAAACTTCAAAAGCTGTTCAGAGGACCCTGCTGTTTATTTTTGCTGTGCTCTGCGTAGTGGGAACCCACTCCTGCTAGCTCCAATTTCTAGTCTTCTCTTTGTAGGCGAAGAGCAATCCTATGTCATTGCTTATTCGCAAAGCCTGGTGCGTGACTCCATGGATAGACTTCATTTGGGGCATAACCCCAAAAAACTGAGGGTCAAAAAACTGAGACCAAGTTATTTAAAGTAGATGTTTTAATGCTTGTGAGGGTTTTTGGACTTGGTTTGCCCGTGAATTTCTCCTCTTAGGCTTAAGTTCGGTGCTTTACAAACAGAGTAGATCCCAACAAACACAGATGCACAACAACAGGCAGAGCAGGTAAACAGAAGGTCCAGGTTCCTTGGGTACAATCTCAGGCACCTTTCCTTGTAGTCCAAAGCTAAAGGTACGTAATTTTTTTGGCAATATGTTTTAAATGGTGACTATATAAGGGAAGTTATGAGAGGTATTTTTTAATTACTTATTTATGGGGGGGATCATTGTCATCTCCTGCTCTTATTCCAAAAAGGTGAGGAGTACAGGCTCTGCCTGCCCTGGTTGGATCAGCTCTGGTGCTGAGGAGGCCACCTGAACACGGCCCCAGGTTACACTGATGGCAGGGAGCTGTGAAGAATGTGAGTGGCTAGAACAGATGCACAGGTGCTCATTTCTCTGAGGTTTATTTCTACAGATACAGAGCCTCCGAGGATCCAGTGCCCGAGTGTGAAGGAGAAAACTGCAGAGCCCAACAAGCTGACGGCCAGAGTCTTCTGGGACACCCCGGAGGGAAGGGACACTGCTGACGGGATTTTGACAGAGTAGGTGGAAATCTGTAATGTCTGTATTTTCTCTTCTTTTATTATTCCTAGGATCCTTGGTTAGTAATTCAGCTCATGAGGGTGGCCAGGACTCTTTCCTCCTTGCTCATTAAAGATCCTTATTTATAGCTGTCGTGTATCAATGGCCTGTAAAGAATTGCTTTAACTGAAAAAGAAAAAAAACTGACAGCTGGGAGGTGAATCCCCCAGGACCTCGCATGTAGAACGGTAGCAGATTGGTGTGGTTATTTCAGAGCCGATGGAATAAATAACAGTAGCATTTTGATTGCACCTGCGAAGTTTTCCGGAGCTTCTTTATGGGTCTCATAGTCAACAAGTTCTGTTACAGTGGAAAGAGAATACTGCATTGGAGGTAGAGAAAGGGACAATTTTGACTGCCTTTAAAAAAAAATAGTGTCACAATCTTTGTGATCATTTTTAAGCTTCTTCCTGAAGCAGTGCTGGCTGTCAGAAGCCTCTAACTGCTGTCAGAGAGGTCTTTGGTTACCTTTCAAGTAATGCTTCTCATTTGAAACTTAGGTAGCTATAAATACTTCATTTAAACTTAACAGTTTCTTCAAAAATCCCATTCATCTTTGTGGTTTTGCAGTTCTACTTTCCAGAAGAGCAAGGTGCATATGCGATGGTACCACTGTCTCTGATTTGCCCACCTGTATCATGCAGGATTCCTATCTGTCTATCTAGCTTATTGTAAGGGTAGCAGTATAGTGTGTGTGTATATATATATATATATATATATATATTATATATATATGGTTCTTTCAGGAGGCAAGTTAAATCTTTTAAAAGTATATGAGTGGACTGGTTAAGCTTAACCAAGATTTCTTGGGCATTACATGATGGTTGGCTATGCTATGAATTGTCTTTTAGGAAACAAGCAGTCCTTGACTGCTCGGCTCCGTTCTTGTCAGCAGGACAGGTCCCTTTTGTTAAGAACAGGACCTGCATATTTGACTGCCCTGGTCTCTGCTTTGCAGTTTCTTCCTGTGCTTGCTCTCGGTCTTCAGTCATGTAGCACAGCCAGACAAGCTCAGCATGCCCCAGACTTCACTCTTTTTAGGCTTTTACAGCTTTGGCAGTGGGACAATCCTGGTGAATTTATGAATGTTTGTCCCATTTTATCTCCCATTTCAGTGTTATTTTGAAAGGCCTGCCACCAGGGTCACATTTTCCAGAAGGCGACCACAAAATCCAGTATACTGTATATGACAGAGCTGAAAACAAAGGCACTTGCAAATTTCTCGTTAAAGTCAGAGGTAAGATTGATGTTTTACACTCTAAATACAGTCACTGATTTGCATCTGGCTTAGGAGGCAGTTTTAGAAACATCCTCGGCTCTATATTTGCCTGCATACATACGTGTATATAAAGTTTAGGTTGACTTTGTACCTCAGTGCACTGTCTTGCTTAAGGCCCTGGGGGCCAGGTACTCTGCAAGCTGGGAAAGGGCTTTGCTGATCAGTCCTGCTCCATAATGTTGAGCCTGTGGGCTGCTGAAACAAGTAGCTGCAGGAGTTTTTTCAGCATTGCCTCACATCTGACGAGGATTGCCCTTCACAAGTCCGGGTGTTGCAACCTGGAGTCAAATCCTTGGAGAAGAGATCTCTTTGTGCACTATGGCCTTTTGTCACCCTATACCATGATCACACGTACACACACATGCCTCTGCATCATTGTAATTTACATACGAGTTAAGGATTGTGTTTAGTTTTTGTTTTACATCCTTTAACAACAGAGGTAGCAAATAGAAAAACATCTTCCATACTGGTGTTCCGTTGGCCGTGCCACCCCAGTAGCGAGGTGATCCATGCCTTGTCTTTTCTTTTTCACCTCTTTCTTGCCTAAAGTCAGGCGCTGTGTGAAATTAAACGCCCCGGATAATGGCTACATCAAGTGTTCGGGTGATGGAAATAACTACGGTGCTACGTGCGAGTTCTCCTGCATTGGTGGCTACGAGCTGCAAGGCAGCCCGGCTAGAGTGTGCCAGTACAATCTGGGGTGGTCGGGAGTGGAGCCAACCTGTGCACGTAAGTGAGTATTTCGCCACTTTACTGGAAGGGCTACCGGAGCAGTGGTTCTCATGGAAGAGAGAATTTGGGAAGGGAGCCTGGGGAGGAATATAGCTACGAACTCTAATGCCCTAGAGATAAGAAACTCAGCATCTTTGTCTTCCTGCCCATTTGCATTTACACCTGAAACATCTGCTACCTTTGGCTGTTCTTTCCTAGGAGATAACGATGGTGCCTTAAAACTGGCAGTGTTTCAGCCCAGACCTTTGTACAAACTTTACATGCTGGAGTCAATCCATTTTGTAAGCCAGGGTACAACTTAAGATAAAATTGTTGGCTTCTATGAGGCCAGTCTTTCACCTGTATCCTCTTTATTATTCTCTTGTTCCTGTGCCTCTGGTATCTAACTGTTGTTCTATTAAAGCTAGATCTCTTTTCAGTTATGCTCTATAACTTTTGTTTTAAATTTAATTCTAGCCATGAATATTAATGTGAATGTGAGGACTGCAGCTGCACTTCTGGATCAATTTTATGAGAAGCGGAGGCTGCTAATTATTTCAACTCCTACTGCAGCCAACTTCTTCTACAGGATGCAGTTGGGAATGCTGCAGGTAAAGCACAGTTCAGGGTGGGTTGTAGCAACCAATTTTCCTCTTTAAAGACATAGGAGGTCAAGCTCCACTGTTGGTATAAATCTGTAAAGCTCAGATGCTGCACTGCAGCCAGCAGAGGATCTAGCTGAAGTGGTAGTGGTTCTGGATTAATCCTTTTAATGTTTGTTTCACTTCAAACATCTCCCCAGTTTCTAATTCAGCTCTGTTCTGGATTGTACTGCCTCTGACTGACCAGTTACTCAATCCCAGGCAGTTCTGGCCCTCTTCCACCCTCCCAAGATTAATTTAATCTTAATCTTGTGCTCTAATAAGCATTCCCTAACTCAGTTCCTAGAGGAGTTAAGAAAAAAAAAAAAAACATCCAGCACTTCAGTGGCAACTTCATGCAAACCAGGCTTACAGGCTTTGTAACTACAATACGAAAAATGTGACAAAACAGATAGAAATAAAATAGAAATAACTTGTGTATCGACATACAGAGGACCACAGACTCAGCATAGAAATCACTCAGAGTGGAGACAGCACTGTGGTATTTTGTTCCCAAAAAGAGAGAGGAAAAAAAAAAGAACACCTGGTAGTGGTCCTTATGTTACTTTTTTTTCTTGTTGGGTTCTTGCTAGACTAAAGGGTGTACCTCAAAAACGTGTCTGTGTCCTGGGGAAGCAGCCAGTCCTGTATTCTTTCACAGTGGCAAATGCTTGCACATTGTTTCTTTTCCCACAAGTGGAGCAACGTCCAGAAAGAATAGTCCTTGTGATACGAACGTGATAATGTTTTTAACTGCTGGCTTCGGTCACAGGTGTGTTAGAAACAAAATGAAAACCTTTTCTTTTCCAACAGTAGATTACTTGGGCAAGAAAATTCAATATATTGATTGAAATGAGGTAAAGTACTATTTTAATGGCTGTATTACTTTTCCCACTGCTTGGTCAAATAAGTCGGCATGAAAAAGAACGACTTTGTGCAGTTGCCTTCCCTTTCGCATACTTTGCTTTGATTACCAAATGAGATTACTGGCACAAAGCGTAACACACTGATACGCTGGCATCTTTTCATGTCATTCCAACGCAAGTATGCATTTCTCCTAGGGGGTCCCTGTGTGGTGGTGTTCTCACAGCAGCTAGGAATCCATCATTTAACAGCCCCTGGAGTCGTGAGGCTGTAGTTCCTTGCAGTGAGAGTGAGAGAGACCCTTCAAAGCACGCTCATTTCAATTCAAGCCATCTCACTAACACAAGATCAGAGCGTTTATGAACAACAACCCAATGTTCTCTCTAATGTCTCTCTCTCTTCTTCTAACCCGTGCAGCCAGCACAGTGTGGTCTAGACCTCCGACACGTGACCGTTGTGGAATTGGTTGGTGTCTTCCCTGCACAGATAGGAAGAATAGGGGTAAAGCTGCTGCCCCCATCACTTGCACTGCAACTCAGGTAAAGTAAGGTTTGAGTACTGTTGTGTGTGCACTGTAGCATCTATAAGGTATCGCTTTTGATTTCCTGCATCTCATCTAAATAGACGTGTTATACTGTAGTGTACTTAGCTCAACACTGGAAGGTAGGTAGATGGTCATGGGTAAGTTTCAGCATTCGTTTCCTCTCTATTACCTGTGCAATAGCTGCTGAAAAGTCATAGGCATTCGGGATTAATGAAATTAAGAGCATAGGCTTCAGCGTGTTTCGTATTTAAAAGGGCTGACTCTTTCAAGAGCTGTGCCTCCGCTGCCTCTTTGCTCAAACCGACCGACACTGAAACTGGGTGAGCTCTCTGAGCATCCCCTGATGTCCTTATGGGTTCGAGTCACTGAAAACACCTCGTGTTTGTATTTGTGCTGGAGCTGGTCTGCTGCTGTCCTGCCGGCCTGCCATCACTTTGCAAGAACAGCCTTGGAGCAGCTGCCAGCGCAGCCCCACGCAGCAGCAGCGGCTCATCGTGGCTGCAGCCAGGCCGGAGGAGAAGCAGCGGTTGCTCTTTGAAGTCCCACATGTAGATATGATATGGGCAGCATTTGAAAGGGCAAATGAGCTCAGCCTCCCCAGCCTGACTGACATTCAACAGTTTCACTGAAGTCTAAACTGTTTTGACTTAGTTTTGGGCAAACAGTGGGTTGGTTTTCACTTGAAAGGGAGATTTCAAGTGCCAGCACTGCCTAGGGTTAGGAGGACTACAAGAGCCAAAAGTGAAGGCCTGTTTGGCAGGGAAAGAAGTTGTTACTTAGGAAAGAAGTCCAGGAGCAGTTTAGGCAGCATCTTCTGTGATATGCCTAAGAAAATGGTGTAAGTTTTAACTTGGAACAATAAAAATGTGTTCTTCTCTCAGGCTGCTGACAAGTCTGAGAGGGGTTTTTTTGGATCGAAAAAAGAAATAAAAGCATTTGTTCCCTATAAAAAGAAAGAGGGAACACAAAGAGCTGCTTTTTACTTCAAAAAAAAACAAAAAAAGCGTATTTACTAAAGTTGAAGTGGTTTTCTTGTGGCTTTGTAGAAAAATACCCTTTGGTAATAACCCTGTTCCCTGAGCCCTTCTGTTGCCTGCCGCCCCACTCCCCCACCTCAGCCTTCGATTTCAGAAATTGGGATGCTATAAAACCGGCCCTGCGCTCAGTGGAAGTTAGCTTTTAGCTTTCCTTCTGATTTTTTTCCTAGACTCTGTTGCTACCATGGTGTGAGGTAGTGTTCCAGTCGTGGAAGGCACTTAAATCAAAATGAAACACTCCCTGAAACATCCTGAACAGAGATGCTGTCCAGAATTAGTACTCTGTAAACTAACCAGTCACAGGTACCCCTAGTTAAAACTTCTGCAACCTTGGAGGGGCTGGCATCTGGATGTGTAGAGGGTAAACGTTTTCATTAAGAAACCGCATTCCTCCTCTGCCTTATCTCACCTATCACCATAAATTAGCTCCAAACATTGTTTTAGTTTGAAACCAATAGCCGAGCTCTCTCACCATAACAGAACAACAACTGGTGTGCTCAGACCCAGTGGAAGGCAGAAGAAGGTCAATTTCTATGCTTCAGACCTTTCTGAAATTCACCTCCCACGAGACCCTCCTCTTCTCAGCAGCCTTCCTGTCCTGACCCCATTCCATCACAGATGCCTGAATTTATCTTCCCCACAGCAGTGATGTTGATTGTGTGCATGTCTGAGGATCTTAGAATTCATTACTTCTCCAAAGACAAGATTAAATGAGCATCGCGGACATACTTTTCTTACCGTTGCACCTCCAGAGGAGCTTGAATGACCTGTTTCACCACTCCAAAGGAAAGGACTTTGCCCTGATTAGTGGTGGCTTTTTTTTTTCCTGCTAAATTGGAGTTGCCACCAGGTAGGTAGTTACTATTAGGAAGCAATGAGAACTGGCTCCAGTAATTTTGCTCTGCCCTTTCTCATTGTTTGTTTTATATCACCTGGCAGCAGAAAAACACAGAATACCTACCTGTAACTCTGAGCTCCCTCACAACGTTTTTTCTTTAGGGGGTGTATATAGTACTGTACTTTTCTCTGTCTTGTTTCTTCTCTCGTGAGAGCAGTAGGTAGGGCTTTTGCCATGCTGCCAAAGCAGACGTCCGAGAAGAAAGCAGCTCTGAGTGCAGTTACTCTGACCCTTCCCTACTGCCGAGGTACAGCCTCGCAGCACAGGCAGACTCCTGCTCCCTGCCTGACTGTTCTTACAGCTGAGACAACCAGACCCTGCGTAGCCCCCTCTGACCATCCCCAGAGCCCTCTGTCTGCAGCCAGCCGCCTGGTTCTGCCACGTACCGCTGCTTGAAGTGCCTGGGCACATGATGGGCTGTCACAAAATGACTTCCTTATTTTGCAGGCTGCTGCTGAGGATCCCCCATTACAATTTCAACATCGTGGTGATGGACAAGCACGGCATGGACAAGGAACGCTATCCTTTCCCAGCAACGCCAGCCGAGCTCTTTGCACTTATTGACAATTTTCCCTTGAGAAAAGAAGAGATGAAACTGCAAGCAGAAATTGGCCAATCGTGCCCCTAATTGAGAATTGCAGGGCTTGCATTTGCCAGTGATTTTTTTTTTTTAATCCACATAATTCTCCCCTTGGTGCTACACAAAGCATGGCTTTTGTAATCACTGATGTACAGATTTTTTGTGTGTATTGTTAGGGCTGTCCAGCTGTGTAGCTACTCTGCGTAGACAGATGCATGATGCTTTTTTGTACTTCCAGCCCTCTTTAGAGAAACGCGTACGTAGGATTACTACCCACTGGAGTTTCTTGTACAGACAGCAAAGAGCTGAGGCACGTCTCTAGGAGTTCATTTTGGATTTTTCATTCAGTGTAAAATTGGGGTTTCTTTCTTACTGTTTATAAGTCTTTTTATTAATAAAATATTGTTTTGCAAAGAAAGAGTTGTCTAACCCTCAGAGATAAAGTCAATTGATTAACTCAAAAGCTGAATCAAACTACCCCTCTGTAAACCATTTCAATCAGAGGCTAATGTTTCTGTCTTCAGTGGACAGCAGCCCAGCAGTGTCTCTCAGCCCCGGTATAGTACAGTCAATCACAGACACCAAGCATAAGCCAACAGCAACACGAGGACCTATTTTCAGCAGTGGTGAAGAAAATAGGTGATGGCAGGAGTATGGAAATATTTCCAGAAGGAATTCAGCAACAGAAGAGCGAGCAACACAGAAAATGGGTGGTAAATCACCAAAGGCTTTATACTGCAATACTTGCTAGAAAGACCTGCTCCTACCTGGTATGTGTCTGCTTCTGGCGTTACGTGTCCAGTGACTTGGAGTAACAGATTTCTTTCCCTTTTCATCTTGGAGACGGATCAGGCTCTTGATATGATGGCAGGGGAACATCCCCTACAGGGAAGCTTCATCAAGGATTTGTCATTTCCAGATCTGTGAAAACAGTTGTTTGTTTGTTTGTTTTTTGCAATGCATCATTTACAATTCAACAACCAAAAAAAAGTTCACTGCTAGGCAAAAAGTGTCAAGAGGCAATCAAAACAGGAACTAGTTCTCTAGTGTTTTATTATAACCCACAATCTTGACAATCCATTGCAAAGAATATACATCATGCGTGAAGAATACAAACCCAAAGGAATGAAAATTGTGAGCTAAAGCTTTGGACACTTGCTTACAGGATCAGGTGTGTAATCTCACATCACTGAAGAGCATTTCAGTGGCTGTGCTGTTCATACTGTTCAGAGCAAAGCCTTTTTTCTCAGCCAAATGCTTATTTGTCTTTGACCGTTCAATTTTACACTCCCGTGTCAGCAGGGGAACAGTTTATCAGCATCCTTAAAGTAACCCTTATCAAAGAATACAATCTTTCATGCTCTCTGAAATTAGGATTTAAAAAAAAAAAAATGTTGCTCCTGCAAACAAATTAATGAGGGAATGAATGCGTAGATAGGGAATTCAGTCCTGACACTAGCTAAGAAAAGCTAATTTGTAGACTGAAGTGCAAGGGCATCGAGGCAGGGGGATCTTCTGAGCAGAACGGTCTGCCTCCGAGATCATTAGGAGACTTACCGAACACCCCAGAGTAGGCATGGAAGCACGATGCAGCCAAGGCAGTGACTGCCTGGAGAGCTGATGCCAAAGGCAAAGAAAATCCAGACACACCCTGACCTCTCTGCAGGTGGTGCTGCCAGCTGCGAGCCTGACCGACTGGAGGACAAGGAAGCCAGCCTTTGAATGAACTTTCCCAGCATTTCCAAGACGCAAAGACAGCTTTGGTGACAAAGTCACAGAAATAAATAGCACTTCTGTTCCAGACCTGGCCAAACCAAAAAGACATCCTCGATCAACTACAAAGGCGTAAAGAAGGTAAGTGCCAGCATGCTGATGGATGCGGCAGAAACCCCCAAGTTTCCTTTCCTCTGCTGCCTGCATAACACTGGAGGCTATGGAAACTAGGCACAGCACACCAAATCACTTTGTGCCTTAAGAGTCAGAAGTAGAACAGGCAGCCTGAAGACACGTTTATATACAGACTGCTGTGGCCACAGTGCTCTGCCTCTGATGCTTAGGCAGGCATGCACTCGTAGCAAGAGTGGACAGGTGGTTTCCCCCAGCTCTCCTCAGTCAAAAAGCACATCAACGGATCCCCAGTGACTTTACAAATAAATAAATAAACCTGGAGGTCTGATGGCTCTGATTTTTCTGTTGTATTCCTGCAGTTCCAATCTGCTGCTGCTCCATCTTGATTTGGGTGCAAATCAACGCATCCAGTCATCTTTAGTGACTGGCTGAACAGGAGTGGGGCTTTACAATTGCTCCAACCAGGAAAGTGATTGCAATCACCAGGCTGTTAGAGGAAATTGAATTAAGTGGATGGAAGTGCAGAAGTGATGGGATTACTGGTGACAGTTCTACACAGAACATCTGTTGAAATCTCGTGATTAACAAAAGCTGTTCTTGATTACAAATACAAGCTTTTTGGCATTTTCTGTTGTACATTTTTGTGGGGAGGAATGGAAAAAAAACATCATATGCCATCTTTGTTTTGGAGTCAAATCATCCTGTAAGTACGGTATGCAGGAACGTGGCAGATTTGCCTTTCAGGAAAGGGCTGTTTGAACAAGAGACTTGGTATTACTGGCTTCAGCCCAGCTTTTGTGTACCTAAATAAATCCCAAATATTCAAATATATTCGAGTAGTTCATCCTGTAGACTTCTGGTCCCAGAAAAATAATGTTGTATAAACAAGGTGCAGTACCTACATTAGTGCTTTTTTTTTTTTAAAAAAAAAAAAAAGTTTAACAGAAAATTTACCTCCCTCAAAATCACGCGGGCTTGGGTCTTTGTTGTACTTCCACCACGGCTCTTCTTGCCACAGCCGGTAATCCTAGCACTGCTGTCAAAATGCAAGTCCTGTTTAAAGCACCAATTGGGTTGGGAGGATTAAAGGCTGTTTTCAAGAAGCAAGACCTGCAGCGATTCTTGTCCGTTCCTCTCCCACTCCAGGCCATTCACTGCACAGGTGACAGATCGCAGTGTGCAGACACAGCCATGGGCTCCAGGTTTTTGCATCAGTCTGGAGGTACGCTTCAGTTCTGAATGTGTGCTCAACAACCAGAGGAGCTCAATCATTTTAGAACTGAAGGGAATTAATGTTTCTGTCACGTAACATCTTTTGCAGCAAACCCACTGCGATGTATTGTAGGAGGCAACAATTTCTCATGACCCCAGACAATTCTCTACATGGCCTGATTTTTCCCCAATCCTACCCAAGGATCCACCTGTTTGATGAGAACAATCCCTGCCATCGCACACCCCAAAACCACTCTATATCTACAAAGGGAGAGTAACATCAGTTGCATGTCCCTGATTCTTGAAGCTCAAACCCTCCCCTCTGGGACAGAAAGTCTCACGTTTTAATGAAAGCACCAAGGACCCTCGCAGCTCCAAAGTGCAGCTCTGCGCCAAATGACTGCAGTGTGTCGTTTCGTTACAGCTCAGTACTTACATAAATGCATGAGTCAGGCTGCGTAGCATAATTAATGAAAACACAGAGGCTAGGGAGTAACCTGAAGTGCATTGAAATACTTTTACAATCCGTTTTTTAAGTTAAGGCAGTGAAATAATGGAGCTCGGGTTGTGCTATACTGGTGCTCAAACACTTCCATCCAGCCACTCACCTCGGTCCCGGCCTCCCCTGGCAATGGTGCTGTGCTGCACGTCCACAGCAAGGACAAAATGGGTGCTTCACACTACGTGGATTTTTCAGGTGAGCAGGACCTTGAACTAGGGATTGGGGAGAAGATCTGGAGAGGGAGGAAAGGAACTGAACGCATGGGGTTAAGGCACAGGTAAAATAATTCTCTAGCAAGGTGGAAAAGAGTGTATTTCCAAGATTCTTAGATAGAAAATAGGTTTAATGCTTATGAAACAAAAATAAACATAAAAACGATGTAAGCTGTAGAAGTGAAGACAAAAACAGCAGAGGGAAAGACTATCAAGGGAGTCCCATCTCTGAAGACATGCCAGGCCTCTGCTGTTATTATTACATAGAAATGAAGCAATGTGCTTACCTTAGTTATATAATATGGGATATTCCTGCAAGACATGCTTGTAGTTCACTGTAATGAATTTTAGAAGAGACGTGACACAGCAACATTTCATTATTTTAATTTTAAAAGATAGAACAATAATCTTGACAACAGCTGCAAATGTATTACCAGCCATCTTTGTCCACAAAACTGAACATACAGTGCACAGTACAAAAATGTTCTGGGCAGGAAACATTCTGTTTTGTCTAGATTTGGGCAGAACTTAACATACTGCAATGCCATTTACTGCTACTTCTGTTCAAGTCCAGCAGAATAACCAAACAAATAGCTAGCAACAGATTTTAAGCAGAACAAAGGCTGCACAAGGGATACATGATATTCTCTATTTGCTGCAACAAATGGCCACAGTTGGCTTTAAGCAAACCCTGACGATTAGAGCTACCCTCAAAAATACACACCCAACTCTCAGGAGCAGTAGTACACAGCCATAGACGTGTTATTGCCACAAAGCAGAACTGTTGAAATAGGTAATCTAAGTAAAGGGCCAATATACAGCAGGGGCGAGTCTCAGAAGCAACCTAAAGAACACCTAAAAGCAAGTTGAGATTCCCTTTCCAGTGTCAATATACACAGTATAATTAACACTGAATTAGTACCACTTAGCAAATGGCATTTGCAAACATGAAATCGCTAGGCAGGAAATTCAGGGGACGCAGTGGTAAGGTTCTGCTAGCAGGCTTCTCAGTACCTCAGACTGAGTTAAGGGAAAAGACATCTCTGCAAGTCATTTGCATCTCATTTTGGAATTAATTGCATGTTCGTACTATTAATTGCAAGTTCTCTCGGGTCCTCAAGTGTTAACATTTCCATGTGTAAAAATAAATTATAATCAACTTTTTAAAAATGTATCAAAAAAGAGTTTATAAAGTGCACAAAAGAATTTATGAAGTGCACTATTTCTGTCCATCAAAAATCAACGTCGTGTTAGGGAAGGATAATATCAGTTTTTACCTCATACAGATGAAAGTAAGCGGAGCTATCACTTAACTAGAAGGCATGTGCCTTCTTCTGGGTACTGGAGATTCATGTTTGGGTGGGACATGGGGTCATAGGTCGACATGCTGACAGAATCTTTGGAGAATTTCCTGGTGAGGGTTGCTGAACTGAAGAGAGGGATGGAAGGAAAAGATCCTGCAAAGATTAAGGTATTAATTAAAGGTATTAAGGTATTAATTAAAGATTAGGGTACAACCCTTAATGTCTTGTGACCCCACAGACCAGGCAACTGTGGAGACAGGACTCAGCTCTTAAGCGTAAGGGATCCAAGGAACCCTCATCTTCATCAACTCAAGCAAACCGCAAGCTTTACATGTCTGAAATTGGCCCATGTGCATACCTCTTGTGAAGCCAAAATAATTCCAGCCTGTGTGCAACCCTCCTATTACCTCACCTTATCAATTGGAACCAGTGGATGCTCAATGGCTGCTCTGCTGCTGTAGTTTGGTTCCTATTATGCAGCATACAGCTTTGGACACTTGCACCTGACAGGGCCTAACCAGGCAGGAAAAGAAAATCAAAAAACAAAAAACAATACTTAAAAATGCTTCTCTTTTTCATGATACTTTAGCATAATCTGTACTGGGAGAGACACAGAAGAGTATGTTTCCAGATTAATCAATGGGAGGTGATCGTCCACCTGTGCTCTGCTCTGGTGAGGCCACACCTTGAGTACTGCATTCAGCTTTGGGCCCCTCAGTACAAGAAGGACATCGAGGCCCTGGAGCATGACTAGAGAAGGGCTACGAAGCTGGTGAAAGGCCCAGAACACAAGTCCTGTGAGGAGTGACTGAGGGAACTGGGGGTGTTTAGTCTGGGGAAGAGAAGGCTCAGGGCAGACCTTATTGCTCTCTACAGCTACCTGAAAGGAAGGTGTGGGGAGCTGGGGACTGGCCTCTTCTCCCAAGATAACTAATGATGGGATTCGAGGAAATGGCCTCAAGGTGCACCAGGGGATGTTCAGGTTGGAAATGAGGAGACATTTCTTCTCAGAAAGAGCAGTCAGGCGTTGGGATGGGTTGCCCAGGGAGGTGGTGGAGTCACCGTCCCTGGGGGTGTTTGAGGAAAGGTTGGGCATGGTGCTTAGGGACATGGTTTAGTGGGTGACATTGGTGGTAGAGGGATGGTTGGATCAGGTGATCTTGGAGGGGTTTTCCAACCCTAACAATTCTATGATCACGGTCAAAGCACACTCACCATCCCACTGCCTTTGCTCATAAACCATCTGCTAAGCATCCAGCTGGGAAAGAAAAATCACAATGCAGTGTCTAAAAGGCATTTAAGGAAGGCAATGACACTTTGATCAGTACAGGAAGATGGCAATAGCCTCACTGTCTTTGCAGGTTTCCTCCCACCCTCATTCAAATGTAATACGATGGAGGCGGAGGAGACAAGGAGGCCATTTTAACCTATTTTAGCATCTACGTATGCAAGCAAGAACTTTTAGAAGCCTAAAGTCCCTGTATAACTGATAAGCTGAATAGAGAAACTTCCAGAAAACATGTCTGGATACTCAAGTCTGATAGCAGGTCTTGGACAACCCTCAGCATCAGCTCCTCCTGATGGATACTGGCAATAACCACGCTGTCAAGAGATTATTTACTGTCCCCACTTGATGCTTTACAGCCAAAGCTGTACTTTTTTCTTTAATGGATCAAACTCTCAGAATCTAATCACAAGGAGGGAGAGGACAGCAATGAGAACCCTGTAGTTCCATTGCTAGTAATATGCATCATCTTTCACATAAAAAAAAATAAAAAAAATAAAAAATAGAAGTGCAGAGAAAATTTCTTCTCCACTGTAGCATCTTAAGTTCTTCAAGTCTGTGTGGAGAAATATTTTAGAAACGTCACCTCTTCTCTGTCTAATTACTCAGGACAGGAGTTTATGAATCAGTGTTAAAATTGTGGCTATTTTCTCCTAGAAGTTAGCCTTAAGCCAGCCATGCATCTTCAATATCACAAACATAAATACATAAGGAAGGCTTTAGTCTGACTCCTGGCTTTCCATCTTTTTATGCAGCCTAGTAATACATGGTACACGATGACACACAATTACAGACAATTTGTTCAAATATCTGGGAAACAAGAAATCACATCTGCAGTTAATCATCTCATGCTTTTTCCAAACCATAAATCATTTTTGCAAAGGAAGAGAACAAGGATATAAGAGAGATAATTAAATGTGACATTTTCCACAAATCAAATGCTTCCTGTCGATAACATCACAGAATAGCAAAGCCTTCCAAATTGCTCTAGTGTTTACACTGATGATCGTCATCTCTCTGAGGCAGAGTATGATATGCATTGTATGTCACCATAATGTAGAGTTGTCACTGCCAACCTAAGAGGTAATTTCACTGTACCTACTCCAAATCCTATCAACGGCAAACACCACTGCCTTGGCTGAAATAAATACCCGCTTGAAATTGTTCCCCTCATATGCTGAACTGCAGGTGATGGCTAGAATCTATTCATAGCCTGGTCTATGCTTTGAGATGCAGGCCCAAAGAGAAATTTTGGCTCTCCCAAAAGCCCGTGTATGAGCCAGGTGATGCCTTCCAGGTGAGTACATTCATGGTAAACTCTAACACAGGACCTAAAAATGGGAGTAAAGTGGGCAGTAGCTAAAGTAGTGAAGCATGGACTACTTCCTTTCGAAGCAAGACTAGATTTAACTACAATGTTAATGCTTAGAAGGTTAGAAAATGCCCTTTAAAAATTAGATAAATGCTTATACTCCACTTTAAGTAAGAGATTCAATTCAGTTCCAAATTATTTTAAGGATTTCAATCCAGTGAAAGATACCAGTTTTCACTGTGGGGTCCAACATGGAGGATTTTTTGTGTTACCGTTTTCCCAGTTTCAACACCAAAATGAAACAAAAACAACTCAGACTTCCCGCTGTTCCTCTATAAGCCCAGCTGGAATTCTACCCTGAATAATCGTTTCCTTTAGATTTAACAAGCTTTATCTTTTTAAATCAACTTAGAGCAAGTGAAAAATCAAGCACGTGGCTCCATGTCAACATATTATTACTCCCCAAATAAATTCTGGTTTGTGGTGCAAACAAGCAAGACAACTCAGACTGATTCTGTAAATTGAGACATAGTTTAGGTGCCAGAAGTTAGGTTTGGTTTCACTTTAGTGATGCTGATAAAAAAAAAAATAAAAAAAAAATAGTATTTAAAGAAAGTCTATTATGATAAAAGAAAGGTCATAAAATGTGTGCTTGATATTTGTGCTCTACTTCATCAGCTCACAGCATCTGCAGCCTGATGAAAAGCAGGATAAAACTAAAGTAAGCTTGCTTCACTGCCCAATTTGACCAGGATTTCAAATGAAAATGAAGAACAGATGAAGAAGGAAAATGAAGTCAACTGGAACAACTATTGACATTTGATTCCCTACCTGAGATTTTTTTATGAGAACTCCAAAGATGACTCAGTTTCTAAAAACTGGGGGGTATCAAACTGGGCAGAAGCCTTACCTTCAATGGCATATCATAATTTTAACCAAAAAAAATATTTAAAATCAATCTGTTTTTATTAAAACTAAGATTCTATTTTTAACAAAAATAAATAAAACCAAATGTCTTTAATAATAATAGGATTTTTAAAGACTGCTTGCAAACTTCCCCACAGTTTCAAGCCACTCAAACCAAAAACAGTGTATTTTGGGGGGAGGAGGGAAAGAGGGGAGCAGTGGGAAGGAATGGATATTAAATGTTATCATTTTGGATTCAGCTCTAAATACATTTACTGACTATAAACTAGAACAGCAATGGATGACAAAATTTTAACCTACACTTACTTAGCTATCAGTTCTCCATATGTTGTTGCTCCATCTAGAATTCCTGCAATTTCTACATTGTGAAGAACAGCTTTTCTATCTCTCAAACAAGATTTTATGGCCTTGATTCTTCACAGAAGTCTTTAAACACCGGTGTTTTGATATACAGGGAATGAAACATCCTCTGAAAGCTTGTTTTTTTAATCAGTATTTTATGTAAGGATTATGTTTCCAAATATTCAAATTTGTTTCCATAGTACTAATAAGATATTACTTCCAAAAGAGAAACATTTGTAGAAAAATAAGGAATAAGTGTAGCTACGGATTAGTTTACCCATTCAAATAGGAAGCAATGTTCCAATTCTGAAAGATTCAGAGGAGTTTTCATTCAGTTTACCAGTCTTCCTTTGTTTCATACCCTGAGCAATTATGTGTGATGCAGTTATATTTTTATCCAGAGCAGTGCTGTCCTTGAAAGAGATTATAATCCCCTCTTATCACGGTACTACTGCTGTTTAAATGCTGCAGTAGCCCACAGCTATACAAAACAGCATGTTCTTCACAAGTGACCTAAATAAGTCTGCAGAGGACGGCAGATCTAAGCAGGTACAAAGATCACTTTATGAAACCAAAGAGCAAAATTACTCTTGAACACTTGTTGTGGTTAATGAGATTAATGACTGAACTGGCCAAACCTTCAGGATCCCAGCCCCTTCAGGGAAAATTCCACATTTTTTTAATGCCCCAAACCAGTATGTGTCTCATCTCAGCAACTCAGCAGGTGGGACAGGCATGTGAACATATTCCCTCTATTCAATGACATCGGAAGATCTTGGCTAGAGCTGTCAGCTGAACAAAAAACATGGTAACACCACATAGCTGTAGAAATGTTATAGGGATTTGTTATCATTATTTTCATTAGAGGCTCTTTGATCACATTGAACCAAATCTGCCTTATATGCAGTAAAATCATCCAGAGAATGCTGAACATTGGCACTTTATACCCCTTCATCTGCTGACTATTTCTAGTGTGCAATGATGAGTGCATTGGTTTCCTTAGAAGGCTGCTTGGTCCCAAGCCTGCCTTCCTGCACACTGCATAGCCCAAAAAGCAAACATGAAAAAGAAATGTTTGTTATCCTTCAGAACATTATGGCTTCTCATCTTGCAAATAACAAAGCACAGACTCATTCTGAATCTGCTTGTACTGTATCACTACTGTCTTCTAGGCCATCTTTGACCCAGGAGGAGATACGTAAAGCAAACATTACTTACTAAATGACTACATAGAGAGTTTGCTAGCTCCATGTCCCCCACCAGCAGAAGTGTTTACCATCTGTACACCAGTCACCAGAAGGGACAGAGGAAGCCAGCCTGATCTCTGTACAAGGTCAAATTCTCACAAGCTTCAGGAGAAACATAATCTGTCCAAGAAGCCTGGGTTAAAAATATGTGCATGAAAGTGCAGAATGCATTAAAATTTCACTTGGAGCCTTAATATCCAAGGCAAAGAGTACAACCCTTCACCACTTTCAAAGTGTGAGGAGCTGAAAACCACTGAAATCAGGAGTACCTGTGGTACCCCTCAGTAGTTCAAAGTCTTTCAGAGTCTACGTTTTCCCATGCTGGATCTCAACATTAATATCCCCTCCACAGATGCTCCAGGACTGTCAATCATCCTTTGCCAGAGGTGCTGCTCTTCTCCTTGAGAGTCCATCCAGTCAACCTCCTTGCCATTACTTACACCTGGCAATTGCAAAAACACAAAGCATTTTGGCGTATTAGCAAGCAGTTACTTAATATCATTGCTCATTCACTCCAACAGCCTACAGAAAGATGGTAGGCACTTCACGTGACTGCCTATATACAGATTTGCTCCCACTGAGTACCAGTTACTCAACTCCTTTGTGGTATATGGATAAATGTGCATAAACCTTCCCACTCTGCACCACAAGCAACCTTCTCCTAACTGAGGAGGAAAGGATTCACATCTCTTCCAGATCATACCACTGTCAGCAGAAAGGCTGCTGCTGGTTAAAAGTAGTTTCTTCCTCCTCATCAGGATTCTGAGAAATGCTTCCAAGCTATTCCTGGTTCTTCTAGGCTTCTCAGAAGTGCAATTGGGCACCACATTTTTGTGTCTCACTCAATGAAGGAAAGAACTAAATCATCTGTATAGATGGCATGTTGCCCTTTCTCCCCTTCCAATTTCCCCAAATTCCCGTATATTACCCATACATTCAATAACATTTCTATCCGTCATGTACATCGATCACTTTGGGTGGGAAAAGAAGAGCAGGATAAGAGCAGAATAAGGAAAGCAATCATCAGTTAGATGGGACCTTACCACTTCCAGTGCTCAAACGGACACCTCCCAGAAAAATATTACTGGAGAGTGACTCCTTGTCCCACACAGTTAATTCTAGGCAGACATTATGTATATCCCGGGCGTTCAAGCCACTGAAAGCAAATGTATGATTCCACTGGGGGTTCACATTCTTTTTTATTATGGGAGTTTTGTGTTTTGTAGCTTTGCTGTCATCTGGGAGCAGGTATCTGGGACGTATAGAAAAGGAAAGTTGAATATGTCAATAGGATGTCAGATAATACCAACGAAGAATAATAATCACATAGAGATATCATATAATATCAAGGAAGAATAATAATCATGCAGAGATCTCAAATAAGATCAAGAGCCCATTTCCCACTGTAATTAAATTGTGTATACCAGAAGTGCATATGTTGCATTTGTGCTCCATTTGTTCTTAGAGTTACAATGTCAGTTACCAGAAAATGAAATTATGTCTCCTTGTCCCATACCTTTCATTTTTTATAAAAATATTTTTTATTTCAGTGAGACTAAATACAGACAGAATCATAAAAATGTTAGCTAAAAGGAGCCTCTAGAGTCACCTTGTCCAGCTTTCCTCTCAAAGCAGGTCCTCCAGAAAGAAATAAAAAAAAAAAAGATTGATAATGAAGGAACTTCAGAAGTTTAGCACCAGTACTTTGAATTGCCTATCACCCCACTGAGAGCAGAAACACTAATACTGTAAAGTCTGACAGGCTTTTTCGCATTTGATTTTTTAGTGAAGAATTCCCTTAGTGAAACTAAGCAAAAATAATACTCTAGTTTCAAAATCAGAGTTCAGTACAAATTTTCAGTCTGTACCTTCACATTTTTCAGCAATGTTAATAAAATAACTATGGAGTAGCACATGAATATTAAAGGGTCAGGCATACAAACAAATTATATCAGTAGAGCTCAATAAGGCTTCCTGTCCAGGCTTTTACTTGAGAACAAACATGAGCTATTTCATTGCAGCAGGCTATTAAATTACTTTAATTTAGTCTCAAACTAGCAGTGCGGATCAGACTACTGCTGTACCTCTATGGGTTCATGGCAACGTTGTTATGCATTTAGCCATGACACGACAGACAACCAATCAATAGTCCCAGGAAAACAGACGCCTGTTTCACCACACTGAATAATCCATGTCAGCAAGAGCAGATGCCACTAACTAAAAATACTCCACAGAATTATTGGCCACACGTTGCTACTGCTAACATAAAAAGGCTTTAAAAACATTTTCTCCCTGAAACCTGTTGCAAGCTCCAAGTGGAAAAAAGCCATAGTGAGATCAGACGCTCTATTTTTCAGTAAAAGGAAATGCCCTCACATGTAACAGAAGAGAGATGGCATAGGAGAACAAATACATACAAAGAATAGCTCAAACTTTTTCTATATGATGTGTATGAGCTCAGTGATCATTCGAAGCACACTAAAGACTAGGACAAACTCGCAGCTCTGCCCTGGAGTTAAGGGCAAGATTTTTTGTATGGTCACTATTTAGTAAACAAGACTCAAACCATTACTGGTAAACTGGAGCATATCTAAAAATCACCAATTTTGAAAACTAGCACTGAGACCAAAAACTGGCAAAGAAAAATGTTGTAAGCTCATTATTTCCTTAACTTATGAAAAATCCAATGCAATGAGGTGTGCAGGATTATACTCATTTTATTCAAATGCAAGGATATCCTATATGTAGCATTTTAAATAGTCTGGGTTTTGACTGTCCAACAAAAATGCTGCTTATTGAATAAAAAGATGCAAATATATATTTAATAATATATATATATATGTACATACTTGCATATAAGCATACAAGTGACACAGACCCTAAGTTTCTCAGAATGATGCATCTTTAAAATCAAACCTCAAAGCCATTAGAGCAGAGTTTTTAAATATCTTCTGTCAAAGAATATTAAATGTTAACAATGAGACACAATTAGAGTTAAGACACTTCGAAGTCAGTGATAGACTTCCTGGGAACCCTTACGATTTAAATATGCTCCTTGAAAATGTACTGCATGACCAAGATCTTCCCCAATTAAACGCTAAAAAAAATCTACTTATGGTAAAAGAGAAAAATCTTCTCATTTAGTATACTTATTTGAATAAGAACAGCATTTCCTCACACATATCATGAGTTTTCTCTTTCTGCATGTTTCAGTTGACATCCACTAGAAAGAACCTCAGCCTGATGGAGCAGCCATCAAGCTATTTGCGGTTTTATAAGGAATCCCAACAGACTTGTTTCTTCCTGAAAACAAGGTTATTTTTCCTAGTCAAAAAAATATATACATATTGTTTCAATTTGCTGGAAACGTAAAAGTCACTGTCAGAACAGGTGTCATCTCCAATGTGGGAACCCCAGTTTACATCTTCTTGCCTTCAGGAATAACCAATGCTCACCTACCTTTCTCTGCCAACTCAATGGAAGTGTTTTGTTTATGTTCTCTAACAGTGTGCACCTTAGCACACTGAATACATATGTTTGAACGGAGTCAGTGATGCAGATTAAATATTGTTTCTTGACTGAGTCCAGATATGCTGGTATTTAACCACTGGGATAACTCATACCTCTCTGCCCTTAGCCAACAGCATCCTTCGCCTTCATACCATTTCAAGGTGCCAGTTGCTTTTCAGTATTGACATGCAATACCCACATACACAGATATATTGAAAAAATTCTGTTCAGTGTAGGCATTAAAATGCGGAGGGAAAAAAAAAAAAAAAAAACACTGACCCTTTCACAAAAGTGTCTGATGTGCCTCCTGATTTCACCGCTGTTAAATTCTTAGCTTCTTTGATGAGGACTTCTAGTATACCTCCAGATGGCAGATGAGACTCTCCCTTTTTTCCTTTTTTGAAGCTCTTCTTTCCTACATACACAGAGTTGCAACATCATTATCATAATCAGAAACTGTACACTGCAAAACCGATTTGGACATCTAAGTTCTCTTAGCTGGATTCTTTCACTCATTTCCTTCAATAGGATTAAAGCATTTCTTATGAGCAGATCCTGATTGTCAAGGGTATAGAAACTGAAAAGTCAAGGGCAGAAAATCACTCCGTACTTGATAAAGAACTTGACTGTCTAACCAGATAGCCCTTGCTGGATACAATTGGGTGTCCTAATTGAAGTCCTTTCTGAATGTAATCATTGGTGTGTTACTGTGCTTAACGGAAAGAACTGCACATCCTGTAAGCCCTGCTCTCTTTTCAGAACCAATTCCATCACTGATGTTAAAGAAGCCCAACACCACAAGCAAGGTATATAACATCTGTCCCAAAATTTAAAATGCAGAAATATACTGTGTAGATTCCTTTTATAAGGATAAACTGTTCCTCATAGTCCATGGCAAAGGACACGGTGCTCACTGACACGTTACTGCACTTGAATGGCTACATGAGGACACCTGTTGCTGCTGTGGATTCTAAGGGAGGTATAATCAGGGATCATGCACACTGTTTGGGACTGGAAACATAAAAAAAATAAGGATGAGGAGTGATGTTAAAGTGTTACTAATTAAAAAAAATGCAGTGTATATCTGTACTTTTCAGACAGCAATTAGCTTTTGAAAGAAAAACCTTGGGATTACTTCAAGCAGAGGGAATATCATTTGTCAAGAAAAGAAAAAAGAAAGAAAAAAAAAGTCTAATATACCTACCAAATCCTAATGCTAAACAGCAATATTGTCTCTAAGAAAGAGCTCTACTTGGGCTACCTGTACCTGGTACATCCATGTACTCTCAGGTGCTATCCAGTGACTGCTTTCTCTTCCGATGCTTGCGGTTCCTCATGCTACTACCGTGCAAGTAAGTAACTGTATTATCCCTTGCTCATTACTAATGAAAATAATGGCTTAACCTAAACAATTCAAATAATGTTTTACAGGATTGAATTAGAGGTGTAACATGGCAAAACTGAACAGAAGTTAAAGAAGCATGAAAAAGACTTAAAAAGAGGAGATAGGTAAAGTCATGGACAATTAAGCAAGAGGAACTAAGGGAAGTTTGTTACTTTGATCAGCTATACACTGTATATAGCCAGCTGAACAAAGAACACACAGACTACACTTTAGAAGATGTACTCATATGTGGCTGTCCTTGATCATATTAACTAATGTCTGGGCATTTTTTAATTAGGTCAAACCCATGCACCAATACTTGACTATGGCACACTCCTCTTTCCCTTCCCTCTCCTTAAGTCCAATGAAGAGGATGGAGGAAGAGAAACATACTCATGACTCAAAAGTTACACAGATAAAGACAATTAATATAATTAAGTCTAATTTCAATCTTCTCTAATTCCATTACTTCACACTAGTCGAGGATTTTTAATACTCAGAGGGATGCTATCATAAATTGCCATTAATGTTTGCTTTACCTTGAAACTGCCCTAGAGGAAGCATTAGGTTTCTGTCTGGGGGAATGTAACGTAAAACAACTGTCAGTTCTCCTTTATACTGAAGCCCAACATCTGTTGCAACCTCCACCTGAACGGAAAAAAAAATAATCAAAAACCAAATCCAGCTAAGGTTAATCATTCACTTTCTCCATTTGATATTTAATTTTATTGTACCAATACTCTTTGAAATGTTTCTTGAATATATCAAGACTTCTCCTCCTCCTTTCACATAATTTAACATTTCAGATTGGATACGATCACATTTTAGAAAACTTTATGAATCAGGGAATGCAAGCTCTCAGAAGAACAAAGCCACGTGGCATTAGATACAGTGCAGAGAACAAAAGCAGAAAGGAGAGATCTAGCATGAATGAGTGACGCAAATAAACAAAGAACTTGAACTTATTTCTGAAGAAATAAACTGTAGTTAATTTAAGCTGACATTCTGATGCCGTTATTTACACCAATTAGGTTTTAAATCCATAATTGGTTTCACGTATTTTAGAAGAGTCACTCTCGAGTCACTCTTGAAATAGAGATATGGAGAACTATGGCAGCAGAAGAGAGTAGACTCCAGCTCTGAAATAGAAAACTGAAAAATAAGGTTATTTTCAGTGTCCTTTTCCACCCAGTAATATTTCTGGTTCCTTCTCTTTTGAAATGTTTGAATTTCGCCCAGAAACAACACATTCAGTAGTCTTCAGAAGTTCCAAGATGGCACCAGTATCTGATGCCAGTTGCTAAAACAGAGGACAAAATAAAAGCTGTAGTAAATAGCTGTGGAATAATTTTAACAAGAAATTATTATTTAAATCTTGCTAGTGAGGCAGTTTGTTTAGGGCCTAAACTATGTAGGTTTAGCATCAAATTTCCCATAAAGTCAGCAAGGATTACTTTTTCTGCTTTACTGGTGGACAAATGACAGAACATAAGTTCTTACATCAGGAACAATTTGCCAACCTTCCCCTCTCCAAAACCGCATATACCGTGACTCTGGACTCTGCCCCCCTCCTTAACCACAGAACTATTCCCTGATTTAACCATGCTCCTCTTGAAAACAGGCCACACAGTGCTCATAGAAGAAATAGGTCTTAAGTCTCCAACATTTTCACTAAAGCAGCTAAATGATTCATGATAAAACAAAGCAACGTAGTAAAACCCAGGGAACATTTCACTGCCATTCCTTTCTGTATCATGCAATTCATATGGGAGAATAGCGTGTAACTTGTTTGTATGTTAACCTGTACTTTTTAAAAAAATTCAAAATGCAATAGTTAATCTTTCAGAAACAATATTATCTTTGCCAGAAAACAATCTTAGCAGCATTTGAAGTTCAGAAACATTATTTGTAACAACTTAGGAAGCAGACAAGACCAATTTTGTGTTTGCTTTCTTTGGTAAAAATGAACTAGTTTAAAAGTCCTCTTAATGGGTTTGGAAATAATCAGACAAGACCTTCCAGTTGGAATGGCTAAAATGCTTAACACATCATTACTATTTTTCCTGAGCAGGACTGTGTCAAGACATTTTTTTCCTAGATTAAGGAAAGATAAGTTAGATTAAAAGAAACCACCCATACAAAGCCCCCAGAGACCGAAATAAGAAGACAAAGAGATTACTGCATGAAAAGATGCTCAATTTCAGACCAACATTGCATACAAACTGTAAGCGAAACAAATATAAGATACATCGACCATGGTAGAATGGTTGGTACTAAATAAGAGCAACATCTAACACCAGCCAAGGATACAACAGAGATGCAGCAGACCTTTAGTCTACTCCAAGAGCAGACCCAACAAAAGCAAACTACATGGTGCAAGTTGGGTGAAAGTTCTGCAAGCCTGTAAGAAGGATGGTAAAATCCTGGCCTGGACACAACACTGACTGGAGTTTATTTGTCTTCATTAGCCACTTTCTCTTCCTGGTATCTCATGCCCCTTTTGAGCTATGAAGGAAAAGCTGATGGTCACTCTCATTAACAAAGTTAAACGAGGAAACTAGGAACGATCTTCTGTGACAGTTTTAAAGCATGAGATACCTGAGTGTTATAAGGAGACCAGTTTCCTTACATATTTTCTGGCTAATTATTTACTGAAGTATAAACTTGTGACGGCTTAGCACCAAAAAGGGCTATACCAGGAAATTATAAAGCTATCAGACTCATCTGACATTTGAGCGTAAGACGAATCAAACAGTCCCTCCTAAGCCCCAAATATAATATTTCTTTAAATAATGAACACAGAACAAAGGAGTCATCTCAGTTTATCTCCACGTCATCTGCAATAGAATCTTGGATTTTTCTACAAAAAGAAAAATAAACTTTCTGAAATAGCAATTTAAACCCCTGAAATTCCGAGGGATTCCAGCTGCTGCAGAAGCAAGCAACTGAGAAGCCTTTAATCCTTGAGCTTACAATGGCTCTTTGAATCTCTTCCAAAAATAAACACCTTTGCCAAAGCAGGGGGTGCCCTAAAGACAGAAGTCATCCTATCCTTACCTAAGTACAGTGAAAGTCCTATTTCATAAACCAGTTGATTTGCCTGATGAGAAGCCTCATCTTATACCTTCCTAGTCAAGGTGAATAAAAGCTTAATGAGTCATTTTGTTACAGCTGGAAAGTGTGAAGCACACTGAACTGAAACAAAAAAGGTATTTTGCTTTACTGAACTGTTCACGGTTGGGTAGGGGGGAGTGGCAGAAAAGCCCTTTGGTTTATCTGCTATTTTCTGTAAGAAAAAAATAAATCAATTTCTTTACTAGGTCATTTTTCCTCTGCAGTTTGTTGCAAGACAAACTTATATATTATTTAAGGTGCTGGGTTTTGTTTGTTTAAGTGGCCAACCAGATAAAAAGCTTCCACAAAGACTTCAGGAACGGTGGGTTTTGACTGAATAAAACACAAAGATACTATTTTTATTGCCACATTAGACAATCACAGAAGTCACCATTTTACAAACGCGTTCCAAAGGAAAAATAACTAAGCCTTGCTAAATTGGCTTTTCAGCAGTTTCACTGGCCCCTGGAAATCCTTACCTTGGGCTGGAGCACAAACCACTCATCGCCCTGATTTTCAAAGTTCCAGGAATCAAATGGAATTTCCACTTCTCCAAGAAAGCTGTTGCGTCCAAATCTGTCATAGTGCCAGACAGAAAGCTGCAGGGTCCTGGTTTCTAGCTGTGTATGACTGATGACATACTACCAACAGAAAAACAGAAAAAGGAACCCTCAGAATAAGCACAAATAATAGTTTCCATGGAGCCTTTTACAGCAATAGCTAATTTTCATGAAGCCCACAGCAGCTAATAAATGGAG
The DNA here is from genome assembly GCF_011077185.1 of Oxyura jamaicensis. Lineage (NCBI taxonomy): Eukaryota > Metazoa > Chordata > Aves > Anseriformes > Anatidae > Oxyura > Oxyura jamaicensis. The sequence continues at coordinate 116,582,201 of NC_048893.1, forward strand.
CATGAAAGAGAGATTTGTTTTCATTGCAGATAAGATGTCTATAGCTGGAAATCTCACAGGGAACTGTTAAACCTCTTTTCCTTTTTTTCCCCTGTATTACTTACTCGGTATTTATGGCTATAAAGTAAATAATGATGATTAAAACAATCATCCCGTTAATTCCTTACAGCTTATGTAAAAGAAGTACATCAACACCAAAGTTTATTTTGTAAGAAGAAACCCCACTGGATCTTTCAACCCTAAAGAGAGGCTGCTGTACACTGTTTTCTAGAAGTAGCCTTTTCTTCTCCCATTCAGTTTCATCTTTGTAACTTGTGAAAAATTGTTCGAAAAACAAGTAAAACTGTATCTGCAAAGCGTTCACCAAAATGTCTCAGTAGCACTGTTGGTTCAGCTTGGTTGAAAGCTATTAAAAACTCCTCTGAGGTAGCAACGTATTCTAGCAAATATATAGAGAATTATAAACATCTGGAATTCTAGCTCTGCTTTCAGGGAAAGGACTACTAATTCCATGAAATTCACCCTTCTTCTAGTGTTAATTGAGGAGATCCAGATGTCTTCTTTTTTTGTTTGTTCTCAGGAACAATGTCTGGACACAGACGTGTTCTCCAGAAGCTGAAACAGTCAAGTCAGTTGGCCAGCCACACAAGTAGGCTATTAATGCATAGATATGTCTGCAATGCTTATATCTTAGATGCCAACTGTGAGAGCTGCACTATTTAGCAATACTAGAATAAAAGCCAAAGATGGAAGATATATATATATATATATATTTCTTTTTTTAATGGTAATACCAGTTGCAGCAAATAGATCTAGCTCTCGTTTACCTACCAACAATACAAGTAAGCCCTCTTTGACACAATCTGCATTTTTAGCAAGCTGCTAGGTCCTATTCCTGCAGTTCCCTACTAGTAAGCACATTCAGTGCTAACTACATTCCCTGCTAAAGAGAGTCTAACACCTTTTTTTTTTTTTTTTTCCTTCCAGTTCAGACAAATCTTAACTTTACTAGAAACCATTTAAAAATGAGGCTGTGCAGGACACTCTCCTTTGGAAAGCAGCCTGGCCAGACCAAGTATGTGTCAGTTTGCAAAATAGGTTTGTAGCCAGGTTAGGTCAAGTATACAGGCCAAAGAACATCTACTAGCCTCTATTACACGAAACTTATTTACATTTCATGATCACTGAATTTCCCCTCAGAATATTTCAGGTTAATACAGAAAAGTTTGGGCATCACGACAGCTGGCTGGGATGGCTCTTGTCGGTTGACAGGAAGCAGAATTGCCAGGAGCCTGCGATCCAGGTGCCAGGCAGTGAGCTGGGCACTCAAACTCTACCATTCCACCCTGCACCACAGAGCCAAGCAGGTAAATAAGCAGCTTGTGAGGAGCACATACATCTTTCCAGCCTTTGTAGGCTGGGCACGGGTATGAGAAAAGAATGGAAAGTTCACGAGCACTTGGGCTCCACCGGTCAAGGCAGTAGTCTGTCATTTTCTTTTGCAACATAAAATGCACTTCAATCAGCTTTTTAGGAACACAGCTGGTGAAGCTGTTGCTGGCATTTTACTATCAAAGAGCTTTCACTGCAAAAGGTTATTTTCTCTGAAAAATCAGACAGGAATTTTTAAGCTAGTTCTACCTCAGTACAGTTGTAACTTAGGGCTTGCAAAATCTTTAAGGTGTGTTTAAGAACTCTGAGCTCAGGTTAGATGGGAACATCAACAGTTTTGAAAGAGATCTATGGAAAGTAAGTTTTACCTGTAGAGGGGAGAACCAAACAAAAACAACCCCTCAATGCTGAAAAACAGAAATTAAAACTCATAGGATTCCTAGATATTTTGCTTAAATACGCCCCCTTTGAGGCATCGCTTCCCAAGTCTAATCCCCATACTGGAGCACTTACAGAAAACGCCTGTGAGCACAAGTAGAACATTCATCACAGCCCATGAGAGAGACAGTGTTCTCACCTTCAGCGTTTCATTAAATTCTGGATTGGTGCTGTTACTTTTAATTTTGGTCTTGCGTTTACTTTGGCGGGACTTATCAGGCAGAAGGTATGCTTTGACATATCTGCAGATCAAGTAGCAAATTATTAGCAAGGAACAGAAATGACCAGTTTGAGCAAGGACTTGCCATTGCCGCATCAGCAACATATATGAGGAAATTAATTTTTGCAGTCAAAACAACGTACACATCTAAGAGACTTTGTGAAACATGGAAAGGTATGGACTTTATCTAGAAACATTGTGATGTTGTTCTGATAGGCTCGGAGTAACAAAAGGGCTAAATTAATTTACAGAACTGATTTGCAGAAAGCTTTCCTAGCACTTCAGCTTTTGTAGTATACGATTACTGACTGGTTACATACGACAACATATACACTGAAAATACAGAAGAATTAAAAACTTCATACCTTACATACAACAGGATTAGACATTATTAGAGATAGAAATTATTAATTCCTAACTATGAGACAGTTTACATTATATACTGAAAACTAAGAATACTCAGAAAGCTAAAAGACACTCACAAATAACGGACCTTGCAAAGTGAATCTATGGATTCACAGCATTAAAACTACAAAACTATTTCCCTCCCTCCCTCTGAAACATCATCATATACTTTAGTGTTGCTTCTAAAAGTAAGAAATCAATTCAGTCTCCCTGTGCATTCATTTTTGTTGTCCTTTTGCAGAGATTGCTAGCAAACAGATTGACAATTTAAGTAATATTATTGTTTCCCCAGAATATGTCAATGCTGCCCTAAGGAATATATTTGAAATGCATTTCCCACAGGGAATCCAAAACCAACCATCACCCAAATGCTGGCTTGTAGCAACTGGATCTTATGAATTCTCAGGTTTGTATCACAACCCCAGGCTACATCACTGATGACTACAGAGAGCAAGGTGTTGTAGGACAACCCTAGCAGGGCCTAAAAAGGAATTTTCTGTGCTTACGGATCAGTCCTTTGCTTTTTCTCATCTGCAACAGCCAGGTTTCTGCAGCTTTTCACCAAGATGTTGAGGGCACCTGTTTTGTAGCTGTAGTTGATTTGGAGAAGGATTTCACCACTGACCTTCACGTTGCCATAGTCACCAGTTTCACTATATACGCTCAGCATGCTGTTAATGCTAGTCTGAAGGGAGAGAGAAAGCACTTAGAAGCTTAAACAAATTTTATTTCCCGAATCTGCTCTTTCATGCAGCCAAAACCCTGCAATACTGTCTCCCTTGTTAGGACTTGCTATGAAAAGAGACATAGGATAGGAGAGAAACACTACCTGAGACTATTTGATATAAAGGGAGTAGGAACTGCAACTAATAATAGCATAAATGTCTAGGCTGTTGATGTTTTTTACACAGGGGACTCAAATCTATTTATAAACATGACTTAATCTAAGTTACCGCCATTTAATTCATGCATGAGCTGAAGAGCAGTCAGGCTACATAAACCGAAAGCTCACCTAATTTCTAAACAGATAAAAATGACCTCACTGTCTCAGCTGTCCACCTAATTTTTACTGAGCCTCATGAGATAACTGCTGACAGAACCATCAGAAAAAGTTATAAGGATGATTCCTGTAATGAAGATGATATAAAAGCATGTTTGGTTAACATGACACCGATCCCTCATTAGTAATTCTAAAAGAATGAGCAAACTTCCAATACCCATTGTTTCTTCAATTTTCCTAAAGCCAAAAAAGGTTTAGCGAAAATCCCACAAGATTTTCCACTGTGGCATAATATATCACAACCCAGTCTCTTTTCGCTGATACCCTATGTCATATTGCTATGTGGATATCCTCTTTCAAAAGACTGCAATTAGGAAAGAACTAAATGTTTTTGAAGAAAATTGGAGCAATGTGCACGCCACTGGAACCAAAGGCATTCTAGAAATCTGGCGTACATTTTGGTTTGAGTCCTTGAGCAAGATTGCTCAAGAACATACCTAACCATATAAATCCTATCACACAGGAAGCTCGCAAGACAGAAAGGCACAGTCTTGAACACAGGGATAAAAGAGTGAAACCGTCAAAGCTAGGCAGAGGATTGAGGAGAACTCACAGTATCACCATCTGTTTCAGGCACATTTAAGTAGGTCCATTTTCTGTCAGATGCTTCTGGGAAGTTCTTTAAAGAAGGCAGTGGAAAAGGTCAAGAGAAAAGAGCATTAGGTAGCTGTAATAGGAAAGAATAAGTGCAGTGAAAAAGCTTTACTGATACAGACAGGTAAATAAAGTTTGCATTGCAAAGCCATAGTGAATGAAAAGGAAAAAGGCATCACCAAATCAGAGAAATGCAAAGTGTTTTCCATATACATCAAGTATTGAAGGGCACTGAAGGGCACATGGCTCAAGCTAATAAAATAGAAGTGAAGTATCTGCTGTATCAAAGGAAAAAAAAAATGTTTTGGAACACCAACTCGGCAGATTCGGGTTTGTATTGGATTGTATTTGGATGTACTCCATTTATGTCACCATGAACTTAATGCTTTCTTAATCTCATCAAAAGGTGAGCATTCATATATTGCAGAGTTGGTCCCTTTGTAGAAAGCTGCAGTTTCTCTGTAGAGTTTGTAACGATATATGAAAAAGCACATACACATGTTTAAACATGTCACTCTGCGGAACAAAGTACAGTAACGGAATGATGGGGAAAGCATTTCCCCCCTCTGCTCATTTGAGCAATTTCTGGCAGTCTGACTAACAAATTCATGGGAAACTACATCTTGAGCTACCTCGTTCCCTAGCAGCTAGAGGGAGGAAGGAAGAACAGAGTTGAAGGGAAGGGCCACACAAAAAGAATTGGTCTGTGACAAAACGCCAATCTCCAACATCTTATCTAAAGGCCCCTCAGCAAAGAAAAGCTGGAGTGGTAAGCAGGCTTGTGTCAATATGGTGAACAGCAATAGAGATTAAGAAACTAAACAAGCAATCATTCTTTTAAAAAAAAAAAAAATCCCCCAAAGTTTTATACATATATTTTATACATCATGTAGGAATAATAAACAGCAAAAAGTTCATAATTTTTGTATTTTTCTTTCTTTCTTTTTTTTTTTTTTCTTTCTAATTTGGGCTAGCTTTCTTTATCCTTTCTTTTAAACAAAACAATGAAAAAAAAAAAAAGAAGAAATAAAGCCTGTCCTTTTATTACTTTGTATGGTTGACTGAGATTCCATGAACAAGACTGCAGGACAATTAGCAGCACACACTGACAAATGTGTCATATTTCTTCCTATTCTTAACACTCCTCAAGCTAAATTTCAGCCTTTACCGTTTATGCATTCCCACCTCTAGCACAGATAAAACGGGTGTCATTGGACATTGCTAGTGAACTCAAAGATCCAAATATATCCTACAAAATGCCTAAATTATTCCTGTAATGGGAAAATAACAATGCATGTGCCCACCTCAGAAAGCTAACAAGGTTACACCAACATGGGAAGGGAGAACAGTTATTCTTCTGAATCCAAGTATTCTTTTTCTTGATCTTTAGGTACATTGGCAGTAAAGGGACAAATGGTTGGGAAAACAAGCCAAGAGTCCTAAACAAATAAATAACCTCTGATGCTAGAATTGATGCAAATGCAATTTCTGAATTACATTCAGAAAACGAATCCACAAATGAAACAACACGTATTCAGTAGAAATATTTGACATATTTGACTTCTTTCCCCACAAACTCTGTTCTGTGGCATTTACAATGGCCTTTATATATGCTAAATGCAATATCCTTGGGAAATCGACTTGTTTTCCACTTTCATAAGTAGTAAACAACCACTACATATGGAGGTTGCTGAGCCTCACCTTACTCCCTCACTAAGAATTACATTTGTTTTGCATCTCTTATCGGTGCAGTAAGACACTGGAAAAACTCAGATTTACTGACGTGATGGACCTTGACAACAATGCATTAACGTGTTTAGGAGAGGAATCAGTGAAGGATGCAGGGAAAACTCAATACAAAGTTCATGTATTAGCTTTGGGTAAACACAGACAAAAATGCCCTAATGCTGAGATGCAATTCAGCGTCACCTTTCAGCTTGCACACGATACAGGCAGATTTAAGTGTCTACCTTCTTGAAAATTTTCCTTTATCCTAAAATGCTCATTATTAGAATATCTACTCAGTACTTTAAATTATCATATTTAATAAGAAAAGATGCAGTCAGAACCTACTTTTCATTAACAACATTACTTCAATGTGGCATAATAATAGTACAAAGTCATTTGACGGACAAGCAAAATACAGGAAAAAAATTCTGTACAACGCAGAAGGCTCAAAGGCATACAACAAGCAGAGTAAAGGCAAAAATAAGAGAGATAGGGAATAACTGGTAAAACACACTTAAAGAAAGCCACAAAGAACCTGTAAAACTGACCTGCTCTAGCAGGGAGCAGCAGTTTTGCCATTCAAAACTTCCCAACAGCATTGCATGCAGGGACATTAACAATCATTTCAGGATGAATACAAAGAAACAAGAGCACTGAGATCCGAGATTCTCAAACCTATAGCGGAGGGAGAAGCTGTACTCTGCTTAAGAAAAAGGTCGAAGGAAAATCTACAGAAACACAAAGCCCAATGCACAGAGTACTACCTCCAGTACGCAGATGGAAGGTTCTCAAAATGCAGTCCCTCAGTTAATGGGCTAAACTGAGAAAGCACTTAAGCACCTGCAACCCTCATCTCAATATTCGAAGGAAAGAAAAATAATTCCACCTACAAAATCAATGGAGCCAGCAAGGACTGGAGACAGTGAGTCACAGTCAACCTCACGGAAGTGGGTGTTGTTAGACCAATACCAAAAAAGCTACATTTGCTCATGTCTGACTTGGTGCGAAGTGCCACACATCTCTGTTGCAGGAAATTAGACAGGAAAACAGTCTGGACATGGCCAGATCTAAGATACCAAAACGCTCTGCAATGGCAATTCTCTCAGCTGCTACTTCTCCCCAGATAAGCCAAGCTTGGGTTCAGCCAACACCAACTCTTTGGGATCGAGAATTGAAATGAGCATTCCCTGGGTGTTACCTGCATGGAGACTAATGGCGATACAGTCTAGAAAGGACAGCTCATTGATCAATGTCATGGGCCATATTTTATCTTCCCTTTTAGCACAAGGCTCCTCAGGTCTCCTCATCATCGTCAACTCTCTCATCTCCTTCATGTTTCTTGCAGTTTACTGGTACTCGCCAGTGCTCACCAGAGCTATTCTTAGCACAAGGCATTAAGAATAGTGGTCAGACAGGGCTCCGTGACTTTACTGAAGATGTTATGAGTTGCTCACATCCTGAATGTCAGACCCCAGAAATGTGCTACACAGCAGGTATTTATAAGCATGTTAAAGGCTATTTTTATCAACCATTTTCTTCCCCAGTGAATAACAGACTGTAAAAAGAGCTACAGAGGACTTGTTACACCAATTTTGTTGCATCTCAAGCACCCATGACAACCTGAAAATGCAACCATCCTTTCAAGACCAACACTAAGCTGCAACAGTTAGATAACCATGAGACTCAAACAGATGATTTGCATTATATAGTTTGTGGGCATGACAAAAGAGAAAAAAAAAGGTATGGCAGAAATAAATACAATTATTTCAGGAAATAGAAAAGTTGTCACCAATCCAACCCTTCCCCCCCTCTCCGCCCTCCCCCCCCGCATCTCCCTCCTCACTGTAAAAAGAATACTTTTTGAGATGGGGGTGGCACAGCAATCATGTAATGGAGAATGGGAGAAGCTAGGCTGGGGGGTAGACAGAAATGGCATGAATGCAAATGCACAAACAACTGTTTGTGTCCCAAGAACCCTAACATTTATAAAGTGAAATGAGATGGAAGATCACACGACAGCCTTGTTCTCTTCATTTCAAGGGAATTAAGGTTAAGTGCTCCTCTGCAAAACTGAGTAGTCACATCCTGCAAACATCTATGGTTTGTCTTCCCAAATATCAGCTTGGTAGTAACTTGAATGTGTGGAGAAGTCTGCAAATGAGTACGCAACATGGCTCTTGCTTTCTATGTGCTCTGCAGAACAGCATCTTAGCTTTGAACAGCCTTAAAAATATAATAGTCAGAAAAGCTACCTAAAAGTTAAAGGATGTTTCTCAAGTGCAGGATGAAAAGTGATCAGCTATGAATTGTAAGGAAGACTACTAAAATATAATCAGAACACTGCTAAGTGGTATGATGTGAAACTCCATTTTGGAAGAAGAACGGTCTTATGTGAGATGAAAAAGCATCTGCTTTCTACTCAGGATCTTACTCTTGATAATGCACTTGTCAGATGTCCATGTTTCCTTGAATAACGAGAGGCCACTATGTCATCAATATCTTCTTCTGTTTCATCCAGGTAATCCTAAATGACAAAAAACCAACAACAGGGAATTCAGTCATTGTGTTCTGCTCTACATATGGTCAACCAAATTGGTTTTGTTTCATGTGTTTTCTACTTCAGGAACATGGTGCATGATGCATTCAAAATTCTAGTCTCTAGAGGGATTTTGATTTACATTTTCCACATCTTTGCACAGGCACACAGCAGAAGGGGAAAAGAAAAGAGGTCACCAGGATTTCCAGTTTCATTTGCTTAAGAACTGAAAAAAAAGTCACACACGTTTCCTGACTTCTTCTGTAGACATGTAACTTTGTATTTCCAATAACTGTACAAATAAACAAAATCCACTGCCACACTTGCTAACAATCCCATTCATATTACCCGATTCTGCTTAGTACTATTTGCATTCAAGAGTTTGGGTTTGGAAATCTTATGAGGGACACTTTTCAAACCTTAAAAAAAAGGAACCAGTGAATTAAGATCTGATACCAGTCAGGGGATCACTGATACTGGTTTACCTGAAGCCATTTGTAGCCAGAAGCCACCACCATTAGATGACTGATCTGGTTACAATCCAGGTTCTATATTTTTATTGTTTTTTTTTGTTTGTTTGTTTTTACAATCCAGTGATCCGGCTTTCCGATTATTGTCTACATGTACATGTCACACTCTCAGACACTAACAGACAAGCTTGCAGTTAATATTACACGTGCATCCGTCCATGCTATCTTTGGGGACAGATGACAACTCTACAAACACAATCACAAACATGAACCTGCTCTCTAACAGGCAAGGCTGAAAGTCCCAGGTTATTCTCAAATCACAAGGAAAGAAACTTGTCCTGACATCATACACCACTGAATATATTTGAGGTCTAAACAACAAAAAACGTGTATATTTTTATAATTATTACATTTCTGTATTATTTCAATAATAAAAACCACAGAGAAAACAGTAAGTGCACACCTTATATGTATGAATTTTAATAACATTGAATTCTAACACCTTTAGCTTATATTCAGGGAAAAAATATTTTCATTTTTCAAACACAGCAATAAAGTAAAAGCCAACATGGAACTTAAAATCCAACTGACAGTCCTAATAGGACCGTTAACTTGATGTTACATGAAAAAAAAATTAGACAGCTATCATCCTATTGAAAGTAGCTTGGAAGTTTCAGGTTTCCTTAAGCCTTGTGGCAGGTATTTTGAGGACTGCTTTCAGTTTTAATGGAAATTGAACGTTCAAACTCCTTATATCTGCTTTGCAACTATGACGTCCCATGTGGTGACCCACCTCACTATTGCTCACTCATTCTCTCCCTCCCTTAAACTAAGCAGAGATGTACTGTATTTGAAGTCACGGGTCTCAGACTTCAGTGCTAATCAGGAAGAACAGGACAGAAGAGAAATGCTGCAGGAGAGTTGATCTGTCACAATTTTTGTAAAGATCTACAGACCATTCATTATTAGTATGCATAAAACTAGCTGTCATTTCTCTCCTCCTTTCCTCCAGTGACTGTACTGAAATAAAACCAGCTGAAAGTGATGCAAAATTTTCTATTACTACTTTCCAGTTGCAACTGTGCATATTTAATGTTGAACAAGGGGAAATGAGGACAAGCCATCACTTTAGTTGGGACCAAAATTTACATACTGAAGCAAAAAAAATCCTCTTAGCTTCATGTGTTTGCAATGAGCCTCCTCTGTTGGTCTCTTTCCTTTCTGCTCTGAATACGGCACCCCACAGAACAAAGAAAAGTCATGGATACTTCATACTCTAAGGAAAAAGTCCACGGAGATGCAGCAAACTGTTCTGGGGAGACAGGTTGCCAAATCCTTCAAAAGTAAACAAATAAATCAAAACAAAAAAAAAAAAACACCCTTCACTTCTACTCTCCTTATTAACTTCACAATTTGGGTGTTATAAGAAAATAGTACAGGAACAAGAAGGATTTTGTTCCTGCCAATACATCAGGAAGAAGTAATTCTGGTAATACACCCCAAACTCTTTCCTTTACAGTGCTGTATACATATATGTGAACTTAAAAATAATGCTACGTTTTGATTGCTGTGTAATTAAGTACAGGACACAAAAAGTAAGGTAGCATCTTCAAGCTGGGGCGTTTCAGGTTTAGACACTCAAATACTGACAGCGCTTCACAAAGAGAGCTAACTGATCACCGATTTTTGTCTGCGAGCAGATATATAACATTAAGACAAACGGTTAACGTTTAACATAAGCTCTTAAATCATTTTGCACGACAATGATTATGTCTCTCAGGAGGTGTTACAGAACAGCAGCGACATAATTGGTTAGTGTTATTAGCTTATAAAAGCTTATTAAAGTTAGAGCCGGTAGGACATTAATCTCAAGGTCTCCAGCGGGGGGTTATAAAATGCACATTATCCAATTACTTCTAATAAAGCAGCTGAGCATGTAACGAACACTACTTGGCCAGGAATTCAGCATACACCTCTCTAGATAAGGTGCTCGCACTTGAGCACAACCCTACATTTAACTGGTTCCCTGTACTCCTTGAAAAACACCTCCCACAGAACGCAGGTTTCTGGGCATTGTCCCTTTTCCCTACCAAGAGCAGCATCGCTTAGAGAAGGAAAAGACCCGTTCAGTCCTCCATCTCATCTCTCTGCAAATTTAAGGGGTTTTATTGATAAAACTGGGAGCAAAGAAGCTAAAAAGCTTTTCCCACCATTTCAGCTGAAAAATTCCAGTAATCTGCTTGACATACCTATTGACAATCTATTGACATGTGGCATCTCCCACACCACTGCTGCCAACTCCCATCACCCAGGAGTAAGGAGCTAAAGGACCTGAGCTACGCCCACCAGCCAGCCAGGAGAAAGGAAGGCATAACTTTTCCCAGCCTGAAGGAGCTGTCATTACTTTCATCAGACATCCTCATTTTGTCTCTTATATCGAGCACCACAACAGCTAAACTCCAGCAGTAGTACAACCTTCACCTCAAAACGCAGTACGCACGGTAAATGACAGAAGGTGTTTGGAACTGTCTTGAAGGCAAGACACTGAAGGAGTCCCATGCATCAAGTTACCCCCCCCAAAAAAAACTGGTAACACTAAAGAAGAAAACTTCTTAGCAAAGAACTTGGAGAGCTGCTGAGATACAATCTAAAATGTCATGTAGATTCAGAAACAAACAAACAAACAAACAAAAACACCACTGAATACAAAGAAGACAAAAATCAAAGAACAGAAAACCACTCTGGACTTGGCATTTCTGATGTCTGCTTCAGAGAAATCCCTAAGTGATAACTATCACACTCTGTACAATTAGAGCAGGCAACCAATGTAAGATATTTAAAGCTTTCATTTTCTTATTTTATACTTTTCTTCTTCCATCTTTTCTAACTTCTTAATCAAGAACACACCCTTTTACTAAAATGACAACCCCAAACATTTATTTTTTGAAGTTTACTTCAACATAAATCTTGATACCATCAGAATGTTTTTTTTTATTTCTTAAATAATTAATCCAAATAAAGCAATGCTGCAGGCAAATTCTCTGAGTGGTTACAAACCAAGAAATGGACAGGAATCCCAACATATTTTTTTTCAGCAACTTCTAAGTATCAAATGTTACAAGAAAGGGAGACATCCCCCATGGCCAATGCCCCCTTGAAAAGAGCATATGTTAAGGAAGTACTGTGACAAAAGACAAATCATTACTGTTGCAGCAGGTAATTTTTTTTTTCTTTTCTCTTTCCTTTTAAGTGAAACACACACGTTTGGAAACTTCAAAAACAAACTATGATTAGATGAAGAAATATTTGAATTACTCCCTTTTTCTCCTCATGCATATTTAACCAGCTGGGATTTTTTTTTTAATGGCATTGATGCACATCTGCAACTTGTGTAGCCTGAATGCATGAATAATATGAGAGGGAAGTTGATCATCAGTTCAGGAAAGGCAGTTCATATGGAATACACACACATATATAGGGCAAAAAACAGAAACTGATGAAGATTAAAGGCTGTAAAGTTATTTTTCAACATCAGAATTAAAATTTAAGGAAGTATGAATTAACAGAACTTTGCAGCATCTATAACCTAGTACCTGAAATTTCTTTTTCAGCCAGCTTTCATTCACCTGAAAACTCGAAAAATAGGAAATTAATAGCATATTGTTATTCATTGAAATCATTCTATAGCCAACATACTAAAAAAATGAAGCTGTTTAAAAACTCATTAAATATCCCCCAAATTAATATTTTTTTATTACCTATAGTAATATAGTGCTGGTTTTCTAAGTCTGAACAAAGAGGTTTTCTGCTACATAAACATTCACATATTTATAAACTCACCAGGTCCTCATCTAAGGCACTAGGTACAGATTTGCTTCTTATGCTCAGGGTATCCTCTTTTCCTTCAGAGAAAGATTCACTCAAATCTATCTCAGATCGGCTACGGTCTAGAAAAATAAAAATAATGAAAATGTTCATTATAATTTGCATTCTTCCTGTTTCATCTTGACACTTTTAAAAAGAAAGTTTGAGACAACACTTATTAAAGTAAAAAAATCTAAACTGTATTTCTGCAAGTATCTGTCACAAACTCTATGACAACTGAACATCAAGAAGAAAAATGGAAAAACATATTTTATGATGCTACTCGGCCTTCTGGCCAACACTTTTTACCCTGCACTGTTATCTGATGTAATTGTCTCTTCTGGACAACACTATAAATCAAGCTTTTGACCTTGTCCATTAGACATATTAGCTTGGAATATTGCAAAACCTGCAGTCCAAGCATTTGTAGTGATGATCACATCTCCCACCACCACCAAACTCACTCCACCATCTCCTTCAGAATTAAGCAGCTAGAGATACAGCTGAACATAGAAAGTGCTTCTACCATCACTGGTGTTTGTTCCCTGTGCAGAAAAGGACAAAGTGAGTAAGTCTCAAATCCCACACAAGTTTTTTCAGCCCTACAAGTTTCTCATCCCATAGTTAACGGCATAAGAGATTTTACATGTCTTGTAGAAATATTTCCTTAGTCTTCCCAATTAAAATCTTTTGTAGCACTGCTCAAGAAATTGAGAACGGAAGCGAGGATAGAGAATACTTTTAGGTCCTGTAAGTAGGAATCGGTGAAGTTTCAACTGTTTGTTCTCTACCTGGGCTATAGCTGACATGACAGGGAAGGTCACTCTCCTGAGCTTTATGATCCTCCAGCAAGAAGACAATGAAGAGTTTGAGGCATGTTCCCAGGATGCCTGCAATTTTGCTCAGCATCAATCTGCTTTGGTAACATGAGGCCAGTTCTTAATTACTGAGAAGCCCTTTAATTTATAAGGCAGCAGAAACAGGAGAATCAATCTTTTCGGAAAGAAAGTAGTAGTCAGGAAAGCCTCAGTCAGGAGTTGCATAATGCAATATTCTCAAAGAAACCCTGATGCTTTCAAGTAGAAAAAATCTAAGGCGAAGAATGTAACTCCTTTGATTAGCTCTGTGGGATACGCCACTAGGTTTCTGCTTTGGGCTAAATTCAGCTGAAACCAAGCTAGCTCTGCTGTCTTTCACAGAGAAACCTGTAAATCTGAACCCACCTTTTAGGCCTGAAGGAGACGACTGAGTAAAAAACACAAGAGTGCGGGGCACTCCAGCCTCCAGTTTCAGGTAGAAAAAGGAGGATCTCCAGCCACTTTTGCAAAGTGGCTCTGACAGCACCTTCCTGTGCAAGCCTCGTTTCCCTAACAGCCTCCAATGAAATGAGGTAAATCACAGCCGAATCAACCGGTTCAGTGCATCATGAGTAAAAATGAAATGACATGAAGGCTATAAGGGACTTGTTCTCTGACAGCTCATTGTTTCTCAAGGTGATCTGTTTCTGGGCAAAGTGGGTGTGAAACGTAGTTGCAGAAGCATGGCAATATTTTATACAGATTGCACACAGGTAGTATTTTATACAGTTGACCACACAGGGAATTATTTAAAAAAGTGCAACAAAATTAAATCTTGTAACAAGACTAAGAGTATGTGATTTACTCAATTACTAACTTTATGCTAACGTTTTTTTCATTTTTTTCAAACACAAAACATAATAGAGTGGCATAATCTTCGTCAGTAAAAATGAAGAATTTGCAGAAGAAATATCAAGAAGTATATGAAACATATTTTATTGTACAATATGAATTAAAAACAGAAATTGCAGAGCCACAAGAATAGGAAATATCCTCAGATGATAAAGGGTGGCAGAAAAAAAGGAACACTTAGTACTTGCCTGATGACAAAGATACTCTAGAAACTGCAATGGAAGGTGTTCCAGATGCTTTCCTCCTGTGCTGCTTCTTTACTAAATCTTCAGGTACACTTTCACTTTCTGGAATAACCATGCCATTTTCTAAGCCATTGTTCTGCCCAATAAAAAAATGCACATCCCATCAACACAAAACACAAATTTATTCACCACCAGTCTACAAAAGCATCATTTCTATTAATTCCCAGAACTCCAAAGCTCCTTTAGAACCCAGTCTATTACAGAATATATTTAGATTATGATCTAATCTGTGTTGCTTAGCACAGATTGTGAATAAAATTTGTACAAAGATGCAATTCATGCATCGTTCTGTGCTTGCAACAGAAGAATCAGAGCAACACATCAGATGTGACAGAAGGAAAGTAAAACAAATCTTTTCAATGTTAACTCAGCCTAGAAACTAAAGAAAACAAAAAGAATAAAAATAAAAACTATTGGCTTTATACTAGCATAATAATTTCAGTCAGAGTAAAACTAAGTGGACTTGAACTAATTAAATTATGTGAGCATAACTACTTAAATAAGGCTAATATGCTTGATATCATTATGGCTTTTTGCCTTCCTGTAAAGGAATAGCTAACAACATAACTGCATCTAAATTAAATGGATTTGTCTTTTTCAACCAGATCTAATGCATCTGAAATCAAGTCATCCCATGTGCCAAGAAAAATATAAATAAAACAAGTATTAACATATTTACAGCTCCCAAAGCTGTCCTTCATATATACCGATTTGTTTTTAGGAAGGATAATATATTAGAAAAAGTATTTGGAAGCTGGAAAAAAATGATGTACTCTTTCAATTAGGGTATGAGCAAAAAGGCTCATCTACTTCTGTCCAAGCATTAATGATAAAAGGCATTACCTCTGACTATGAATTTGACTTTCCTTGTACACTTAGGTCACCGCAACTTGAACAACCCTCTAGAACAATCCTGATTTATTAGGAGCAGTGACTGAAAGAAATTCAGGGTGCCCCACCCAGTGCACAGCCAGGAACAGCTGCCTGGCAAACTGGCAGGCTGTCCAGGAATGAAGATGGCTTCTGCTTCTGGCTGAGGTGAGCCACTTCCTTCTGCTTATTATGAATCAGCCAAGGTTGCTGACTCAGACATGGCTATCGACATCCTTAGAGACCTACCAGCCAGTAAGAGGAATCCGATCTTTCAATTTGATAAAATATCTAGTGCACATTAGATGTTATGCCAAAATCTACACAGAGTCCAATGTCCAAATCCAGAAAGAAAGCTAAAATTGGTATGGCCTGTTTTTCTACAAGTGCTGATCTTCTTCCTTTGGAAGTCAGTGGGAGCATGCTGGACCCTATGTGCTGGAAAGTCACATCCTTAGTCATAGCACTTACTCAAGACCCTGCAGAGCCAAAAATGCTTACTCTCATCCCTTGTGCTTCCCACTTGAAAATCTGTAATTTATTATATAATGCTGGACTTTAGCAGCAATTTTTAGACATAAGAAAAACGTCTGCCAAACCACAAACCACATCACTGATAGAGCATGACAAATTCTCTTCTAGTAGATAACTTCACTGGACCCAACAGAATTAAGGAAGAAACAAAATCTTCTCTGTTGAGAATGTCCCTCCTGAGCTACAAATTGATCTAACAGGGAAGATACCAGCCAGACCATCTTGTTTGGCGCCAGCTGTATAGCTGTATTTGGTGTCAGTCCTACATCAGTGAGCTTACCCTGCTATAGTCTGCAGTCATGCTGCGTGTGCTCAGTGCTGGAGACCTCGGGAGGGAAGGTATGGAAACACTGCTTCTGTTTGCAGGACCCGCAGCCCCTTTCAGATGGCCTGCAGCAGCTTCTGTATCGCTGCTGTTCAGTGAAAGAGTGCTCCCTCTGGGAAGGAGATAAGAGTAATAAAGCATTATTGCTTTTAGGAGACCATGCAATAAAACAGCGATTAAAACAGTTTACTAGAATTACATTGCCCTGGATGAACTGTGATCCACTGCAAGGAAGTGGTCACCTGGAAAGACAAACACAAGCAAGGGTGAATTAATTACTTTATACCTACAGCTATTTTCAGCACTTCTGCCAGACACGTAAATAGCCTGTGCAGGCATCTCTTGTCAAGGCTGCCCTCTGGGCTGCAGAAGCTGCATTCCTGTGTGTTCATTTCATGCTACATTCACATCCCAACAGTAGGTACTAGGCCTCCTGTATGACACTTCCCACTGAGCTGCTCCTTATTTTGAAGGAAAACTACCAGACCATGATAGTTCTGGCCGTGTCTGCAGCTGATGGTATTGCCTGCACTTACCCTACAGAGTCTAAATTCCTCAGCTGTACACTCTCCTTCCTCTACAGAAAAAGAACTGTCCTCACTCCTGCTTAGAAGAGCACTGTCCTATTTGTATTGTGATAATGACTCCTGACCTAAACTGGCTGATTATTTCAACGAGCTTGGGAAGCTGTATGACTCTCTTTGCCAGGTTTCCTGTTAGTCATTAAAAGTGACAAAACAGAATCTGTCATCAGCATACCAGAATCCATTTGCTGTCTAATACCACACCAGGCAGATTTTTTTTCATGGGACATTTTCTATTAGAAAATATCGATTACTGTATGCGAACAATTGGTGTTAGAAAGGATAGGCTGCTGGTTTTTTGTTTTTAAGTTTTGCCTCTTGAAACAATGAACATTATTTATAAATGTATTCTAATGTTTCCAGTGGAAGTTCTATTTTCATTTGAAATTTGATTTGCAGCAAAAGTAGAACTTCCTGGCTAATCCACTTTTCTCTCTTTCTCTGCAAACATCAGTTCAGCCATTTTCATTTTTCTTCCTAATTTAGAGAACTCTGAGTCTTGCAAGACAGTAACAGTTCTGCATAAACTCCTACTTACTACTTCAAACAATTACTGGTCAATAGCAACTGAGGCAGGAACTGCAGTCTTTATCACATGGAAAATAGAGCATCAGAGGACAGGGGTACTGCAGTTTTGCTGGGAAAAGAAAATGCTATTGAAACTTAAAGCACAGTTTCAGCAAAAAATAAGCTTGCTTAATAAATATTTCAGATCTGCAGGCATCGTCATTGTGCTAGACGACATCTGAATTTCATGTTCATTTGGCTTAGCCTGTCATAGCATGTTTAGGGTAATTGCATTCAAAATCTTCTCTACCACAATGGAAATTTTTATCAGAACTATTGCTGAGCTGTGAAAATATGCTCAACTCTCACCGCTGCACTAAGCAGCGAACACAGATGCTGAATTTGCTGAATTCACATCAGTGGAGTTACTGAAAAAAAGGAATACAGAGGAAAACTCCAAACACCAGGACTGTCTATTGATGTTGTACAACCATATTTTGTCCCTCAGTGAACATACAGCAACCTTTTAAGCAATTGCAATTCAATTTATTGTATTAACAATAGTAGATTATGCATAATAAACACACTCCTACACATGTGCACTTCTCATACATTCACTGCTACTTTTTAATCTGATGAATCAGCGATCAACAAACACTAAAAAATGTGATTAGGTTGAATTTTAACCCTATCTGCTCACAGAAAAATGCATTTTCAGTGCCGTAAAGACAGAAAATCAAGGCTACTGACTGTCATCTGTATTTCTCCAAAGCTCCTGTATTTAGCTGCACACTAAATTAATTTCTAAACCTGCCAGTGCATGACAAGTAGCCAAAATGTTGAAAACATGAGTTTTATTGCACCTCATACCACTTTTGATGGATTGTTGTGACTTTCTGTTATGAAAGCTGTTGTTACAGATTTTTTCCTCACTCTGTAAACTAATGTAAATCAACAGAAGTGTTCAGAAGTCATACTGGATTGGGATAAAAAAGCTTTCAGAATGAGTTACGAGGGATTTTGTAGTTATCAGTCAGACTGAGCACTTGAGCATCAAATCTACTGTACAGACCTCTATAGTCTTTTGTTCTTGTTCCAGTCTGCTATTAAAGAGATGCTCGACTTACTTTATGCACATATTAGACAACAAAAGACAAAGAAAGAACCTGTTATAAGGTGACTATACCACGCATTTCCATGTGGTAGCCAAGACCTCAGCATGATGGACGGGGCAGAGTGCTTGTGTAGATGAGTCTGAACTTCCTATCCTATTCCTCCAAGAAGTATCCTGATGCAACCACCTAGTTCATTCAGTTGCAAAACCAGTAAACGTTGTTGCTGGAGCAGAAATAAACCAGTCCAAGAAATGAACTCATGGCCGAGGCCTCCCTGTTCCCAGCTCAGTACAGCTTTTCTTAAATCAAAATGCTAGGAAAGAATACAAATTCTCTCAGTCTCCCTGATGGTAGGTGAAATACTTCTGGTTTTGGCAATGCTAAAAGATGATGGCAATAACAAAAATCAAAAATATACAAGAAAATCTAAGACAGCTGCAGTGTCACAACATACTGTTATATTCCTCTAATTTGGAACTCAGAACAGTTAAAGAGGTTAGCCTGGGAAAGTTTGTTATTATTTTTAATAATTACCACTCGGCTCTATAAATTAACAATGGAAGAAATAAAGCAAGCATCTTTGTATATCTAATTATTTAACCACATATATACAAGGTGGGAATTTTCATCCCTCTACAAAAATCTAAGATTGTAAAATTTCTAGGTGTGTGCACCTCACCAACATATATATGTCTATATTCTCTATAGATCATCCAACTGTACAAGAAGAAAGTGAGACATCTTTTGCCTTCATTTTGGAAGTGGAACATGAGAGGAATATAGCATGTAGCATTTTATAATGCAGTTGACAGAGGCAGTAACAGAGATTAGGCCCAGAAGAATGATAATGGAATTCTATTTGAAATAACTGTGACAAAAATTTTGGAAAAAGAAGTGCAAACAGAGCCTTTGAAAAAGAAAATAAGAATTACAATCAATTAACATGTCATTACAAAAGCACAACTTTGGAACAAAAGGCCTCAGTTCTGTACCATGAGCACAGCTTGTTGAATTAAACAACAGAAAATAAAACTGAAAATTGACAGCAATCAACGTGCAAATACAAGGCGAGAAAAAAATGCAAAGAAAAGGGGGATGGACGGAAGTCTTTTTTAAAAAAAAAAAAAAATATATATATATATATATATATATATTTTAACATAAGCTCTGCTTTGCAGGTAGTGCTAGTGCTGAGCATTCAAAGGCAAAGCAAGTCTGGGGACTAGCACATCCGCCTTAGATCATCCTCAGCAGAAACTGTAACAGATTTCTGCTGCTTACCTCTCAGAACAAGGTGTTGACTTGCCACTGCACAGACTTTGGCTTTCAGCTTCTGAGCCTATGTTCCTTCCATTTTCATCTTTTGTATACATAATTTCTCCTTTGGTAACTGCCCTAATTAGCTTCCTGATGAAAATAGGGAATAAAAAGAAATATGTTTTACATGTCACAAGATCTTTCTCAGAAACTGCAAACTGGCTGAAATATCACAAAGTGCACTTTCTGTTCATTTCATGTCTGAACTATGAATAACGGTTAATAAAGTACCCAATCTAGATATCAAGCTGATTCCTACAAACAAAAGCAATATCATATTTACAGTAAGCTACTTTAAGACACAGGACATCAAAACATGGTGACTTCCAGCCTTGAACCAAAAGTACCTTTTGTTAAAATTCTCATATTTTTACAGTATACACATCAAAGGATTTTTGATCAAATGTGTGCATTTTCTTGTAGGAAATTACACTATGTGTATTTTCCCTTAAAGATCTCTTTGCAGTTTTTACAATTATATACAACAATGCCCCAAACACACTACTTTCCACAAATATAATGTCACCCCCTTACACTGCACTATGCGGTCTAAAAAGCCAGAAAGGAACTGAGGTGTTTCAAAGTAACACTATGTTTCACAGACTTAGAAACAACAATAGTGTGGTATGGTTTCTCATGACACTAAATTTCAGGAGTTGGCCCCAGATGGGCTTTGCTAAAGCAAATCCACTCATGAGATATATGAGCATGGAACTTGAGTTAGAAAAAGGAGCAAGGAAGGAAGATAAGTAATTAATTACTTCTAAGAGAAGTGGCCTATATCTTGTAGGATTACTTTTATGGGGAATGTCACCACTGGAAAATATTTCAGGCTGCAAACTAAAAAAAGAAATGCTGAAAACCACTAAAATAAATAGCAGACAATAAAAAACACTTTGTTTCTCATAGCTAAATATGACTAAAAGATCTGTACAACAGATTTAGATTAAAAGAGGATTATAAATGTAAGTTTTAATGCACTCCAACTATAGCTACCAATTAGCATGATTTAGAGCAATGTCAAGGTTCCACTACAATAGATTCCCTAAACCAGTTCTTTCTTCACATTCACTTGAGAAGCCAGAGTTTTTCTGATGCTCTTTTTCCCACTATTAAAGAGAGAAATTACTTGTGCAGATCTCCTACACAACAAGGAACTCCATTCACAGAACTCATCAAAAATCAAGAAGGTGTAGAAAGCTATCTACCTATTTAATGTTTGGGAGGATCCATAGCTCCAGCCATGACAGAAACATTCATCCGATCTCTCTTTCCACTCACCCAATAGCCTCAAGTTATGTCCAGACACCACCCACACAACCATATATTCACTGCACCTGTTATGTCCTCTAAGGGCATACCCTAACTGGGGTTACACACATCACAGTCTGTAAAATGATCAACAACATATCTGCTTATTCAAAATAAAGGAGCACTGCTTGATTTTTAGACTAAATTTGCACATATGGAAGCCAAAGGAAAACATGACTTGTAAACTAAGTCAATCAGTCAAAATAGGCCTTTCAAATACTGTTTCTTGTGTTTGCTTCCTCAGCAAAACTGCTTTTAGAGACCCACTGTTACTTCAAAGTATAAACAGGAAAAATCCCAGAGTAAAATTGCCTTCTTTCTGCTGCCTCTGTAGTTGAAGGGTAATTACAGCTGCATTTCCTAGGAGACAGCAGTTTACATATAGTAAGCAGATTTTAAATGAAGATTGTTTCTAACTGCAAAATTTGGGACTGATGTGGAATGCTGGAGAGACTCAAAAGAAAATCTATCCAACACATGCAGCTGTTATCTGATTTATCAGTTTAAAAAGAAAAAAAAAAAAAAAGGCTTTACCCTATCTTTCTAGGTCCGCCAAAGACTGATTTATGCCCAGTTACGGAGGAGGTTGATATATCTGGCCCTTTTTCTTCATTCTCTTGGGGTTGATCTGTGAATGTTCTTTCTTCATCCTTACTGGAAACTGTATCTTCAGTGGAGGGGGAAAGAAAAAATAAAATAAAATCAAGGATTACACAAATAAAGGCAGCACACATTAAACAACCTGCAAAAAGACGCTCTCTAGCCCCACTGAGATACTTCGTCATTCATCTATAGCTTACCTTTCCTATATATTAATCACTCACAAACCAGTGCATAGTAATACCAAAATGTGAAATTAAGATTAAAGTATTTACTATACCTTCTATAGCAAAGAGCGGAATACAACACAAGTACGACACTCTGGAAACGATATTTGAATGTATTAAACATACACAACAAATCTCTCTCTTGAGGTTCCTACCTGGGGATTTGCGTAGGATAGACTGTCTGACAACATCGGTTCCAAGATTTGACTGTCTGAAGCGCTTGGCTCTCTCTTCAAAAAACCATTCTCCTGTCACAATCCTTAGCTGTCTATATGGGGAGAAAAAATAAATAAGCCAGGGAGACGTGAACATTAACAAACTTGGCCAACCAAAACTGCTGCTTAAACCCACGTGTTTCATCATTCACCCATTATGCTCACAAACTCTGGACATAATCTGCACAGTTCAAAATAAGGAGTAAAAAGACTGAGAAGCTCGAAATAGGAGGACAGGTAGCAGAAAAAATAAAATCCTTTTGCTTCGTGAATTAAAAGTAATTTTCATCACATGGAAATTTACTTAGTAAAAAGTGTTTCAACCACATTTACCGGATTTCCATAGAAAAGATGAAAAGATAGAAAAGGTAATACATACTATCTCCCTTGTCCTTTGGATAGGGAGCTATTTAACTTCACAGTTTTCAGCATCTCTAAAAATGTAAGAGCTGTAGAAACAAGCACAATGTATAGAGGTAAAAAAAAAATAAAAAACACAACCTGCCACCCAAGTCAACAGTTCATTGACCCAGTCTGGTTATATACAGTTTGCTGCAAGCTCATCTATTTTACATGCAGTACTCCAAGTTTCATATGCTGCCACAGTATATGCAGTTTCTTCACATGACAGCACTGTTATGAATTAGCTACACGTCTGAGCTTCAGAGCAATGCTATTTTGTCTTTGCTGCTGTTTTGGATAATGCTGATTCTACTGGAGGTAACCGGAAAATTTTCAAATTCTTCTGCCCATATTCACAAAAAAAAATCTGCTATTGTCACTGCTATTTCCATAGGTATGTTTTTGATGCTAATTGCTAGCCTTTCCCTGAATGAGTTTCATTATGCATCACCACTTCTATTGCCCCACTGTGTACAACTGATAGCAAAAAGCTACTACTAATGAATACTTAAAAACAAAACAAAACACAAAAACAAACAAACAGCAACAAAAACCCTTTAGCTCCAGGCATATTCCTGATTACTTTATGCTCAGTAAGAAAAATTAGTTGCAAACCTCTACCAGAAAATAAATCATCTAGTCTTCTGGGCATGAAAATTACTGCTGATGGATTTAGAGCACTGATCAATATCTCCTCTATTAAATTACTTGCTCAAATGAAGAGTTTGACTTGGGAAAATACTAAAAAATACAGAATAGGATTCTACCACTGGTAAAAAACTACCATTATATCCTCAATTCTTCCTCACCTATTAATGAATTATGCACCTTCACATTCCTCTAAAAAAAAATCAAAATACAGAACGTGCACACAAATGAGATAATAGAAGATTGTCTTATCTCGTTGTTGCAGACTTGTAATGACAAAAAGCCATATAATTTGTCATCATCACAATCAGACAGTCATTATGTTAAGCATTAAATAAGATCTCTACATTTCCACTCAGAATTTTTAAAATATATATGTTTTTTTAAGATACAAACACTGGAAAGGATTCATTGCATTAAAACTTACGCTGTATGAAAAATGTTTGCAGAATGTGTATTTTCACAATTCATTTACACCACGCACTTCTCTGTGCAATTATTTTTATGCCAAGGTTTACAGCAAGTTTATTGCTTTATATCACACCATAAATCTGTCATACCCTTGACTATGACATCACTTTCTACTACAGTATAAATGACAGTATAAATGACAGTTTACATGGTCTAAGTGGTTAATTCATTTTTCCTCAGTTACTGCCAGGTTTGACCACAAAGCTCCCCAAATGCCATTCTCCCCTTGGATACAGATCTTATTTATGTCTAATATCTCACTAGCAATGCTCACCTTGACAAAGAGTATTCCCCACCCCCTTATCCAGACAAGCATCTTCATCCTTCTCCATACTCAGAACAACCTATGATCAGGGGTTTTGAAGCATGGGAGTCTGCCCCACACAAAGCCACAGGCTTTTACAAACAGAAACTTGCAATCATTTCCACACCCAGCCCTGAATGGTCCCACCAACCCAGGAGGAATGACTGTGGAGAAGGACTTTCTCTTTCTCTTGCCATCCCCCTGTAAAAGTAATGACTGACCCCACAATTGCATTCCTTGCAGCCTCCAAAAGCCACACCAGAGATAAGTTAGCCTATTTAGGCAGCAACAGTTGATTCCAATGTTTTCTGGCAAAGGATGAATCAGCCATCTACTCTCAGTAATCTCCCTCTGCAGGCTGTAGCCCGCTGCCATCAAATAGCCTCTAATTAGGCAGCTGGTGCCCTCTTCTTGCTTAGCCAAGGAAGCTCAAGGCCATCACTGCCTGCTGTGGCAAACACAACCAGGTCCCTCAAGGAGATGAAGGTGTGAGCCATCCCCTGTGCAGGTCCAAGTGGGTATGAGAGGCTGTGACAGACAGTACCATGATGGAGCTGGACTACGTGCTGGTTCAGCTAATGATGGTAAATTGAATCACCAACCTCCTTCATCAGGCTGATCTTATTAAGCAGTGAATAGTGATGCACTCCTTCAGACTGCCAGCTCCTTGGCAGGGCTGCCCTGAGGAGGCCTGCACCCCTTCTGCTCCAACCTCACCAGCACAACCGGGTCTGAGGGACAACACAGCTGTGGTAGGAAACAGCAAATAAAGGGAGAATTGCCTTGCTCTATTTAAGAGCTTCACCCCTCAGCTAACTCGGTTATCCACAGTGAAGGGGAAAAAACAACATCAGTAGCCATCCACTGTGAGTGTTGCCAGGAGCAAGCCTAGAGGCCTCAACCTTCACATCAGACCTTTTGTCCTTATCATCACCAACATCACTTTCACTCTTGGGTCCCCAGCTTCTGCTAGCAGTCCATTTTTTGTGTGAAAATGTCCATATCCAGCAGATCACTTCTACAAAAATACCACTTTTAAAGAAATACGGGGGTGAAGTGTTGTACTTTTGACTTTCTAGCACACTAATATTGGTTGGGATATGTGTATATGTATTCTTTATGTATGCTCAACTATTCATAGAAAGACTAGGGTTTATATCATCTTAATCATTCATGTATTTCAGAATACCTATAAAAATAATTTGTACTCTACACAAATGGAAATGAATTCAGATTAAATGAATGTCCTAGTTTCTGACTTGAGGCTTGAACTTCATAACTGCATTGACATTCTGAAACAAAAATTGAAGAATGAGACCTAACCATCTTACATTAATGTTATTTTTATGCATTTATAATTATTACTGTCTTTCCTACTGAGCAAATCTTTCTCCTGTTTCTGATGCAGAACTTAAATGAACCATTTCCATCTAGATAATTGTTTCAGTGGGAATGGCATATACACAACATTACATAAAACCAATGTTTGCAGGTTTGTTTTCTGTTGTTTTTAAAGTGGGTTCAAGTTCCATGCTGACTGTAATCATGGTACATATCTGTGTTTTCTTTCCTTTTTCAATTAGCATGTAGCATACAAATACAAAAAAAAAAAAAAGGGAAAAAAAAAAAGCCATCTAACAAAAACAGCCAGGAAAATTTTAAAGAAAATCATGTAGCTGTACAAGCAGCTACATTTAATACAAAATACCTTAGATATTAGGTGAAGTCATTATATACATTAATTACTGATTGAGCTACTAAAATAGATATGTGAGAGGGACTACCTTATGGTTCCATGCTTCTTCCTATATGATCTCCCAGTAAACAGATTAACTTCATCGACACACTGCTCAGTTTCAAAACAGAACATAACCTGTGGCATGAAATACTCATGAGTTTGGGGCATTCTTAGGGTAGTCACTAGAAAACAGCATTATTTTTTTGCTAAATTTATGCAGGAACTCAAACACTTCTATATTTAGGTAAGTTCTCCACAGAGTCTATTTAACTTGTAAGCTAGTATGTTCCTAATGATACTCCAAAGAGCTGGATGATGTCGGGAATTTAGCTTAAGTATGGGTAGAGCTTAGACTCTGGAGAAGAGCTAATTAATGCAAATTCTTCAACTGTTTTCTGGAAGCACAAATTAAGAAAAATGTTGGCTTGTACAAGTATCTTGTACTACAGGAAAATTGCCTGCAGCATGTGCTGACTGACCATCCACTAGGTAGAGATTTGCCTAATGAAAGCCAATGGTAGAGCTTTTATTAACTGAGTATGTCTATTTAAGCTGAAAGTACTATTTGGCATTTATATCCGTTAGGGTTATTCAGGCTATAGCTCTTACTCTGGCTATCAGGTAGGGTTACAGCATGGATGATTATGTGGGTATTAGTTTTCAGTAATAAATGGTCTTGACAGTTGAGCTGTAGTTGGAAAGCTCTCAGTGCAGCATATCATGAACATAGTAACATGGATGCATCGTTGTATGCTTTCCACTTAAAATGAAGTGGAAAATGAAGGTTGGACCAGATGATCTTTAAGTTATCTTTCAACCGTAATGATTCTATGATTCTACGTCCCTGCCAAAAACTCAGCTTGTGATTTTGTACTCTCAATTTTGCAAGACACTTTATTGTTAAACGTTCAATTATAAAAATTCCATTTAAGATGTAAAGTTCCAATTTTTACTTTTAATCTTTTTTTTTTTTTTTTTTTTCCCTGGAGAAATACAAAAAAAAAAACAACAACTACCACCACCACCATTGGTAAAACAGTCTGACTGAACATCCAACCTAATACTTGCAATAGAGGAAAGAAATTCATTCCAGATTCCTTTCCCTCTCCCATTGTCCAAGTATTTCACTTCTTTGGGAAGTAAAATTTGGAAAAAAAATGGCAAGACCAAGGGCTGAATAAAGTGTAGCCTATAAATAAATACACCAAAACATACACACCCATCTTTGCATGCATTCAATTGAACAGAATATTTCCTATAACATAAATTAATTCCAGAGTATTTTCAATAAGCCAGGAGGCTTATTTAATAAATAGAAATCTATGACCCTATTAAAAGAAGGTAAACCTGCCTATAAGTTTTTGTTTTGTTTCACTGGGGGAAAGGGGAGTACCTGTAGAACACTTGTATTCTAAAACATTTGAAGTGTCTATTTTGAGGCTCCTAATGTGCATAAATGTTACTAAGATACTGATGAATTTTCATGACGCTTTGAAACAACAAAATTATTTCAAAGATGAAGACAAATTTCCCATTACCTCTTAGTTCTGCTGTAATAACTCAGGCCACCTAGGCGTTTTATCTTGCTGACTAACTCAAAAATAAAGGTATTGTTTGTAGGTATCTAGACACATTCATAATGAAAAATACAGACAGCATCATGATGCAAAATAGGCTTGTAGGCTGACTGCTTGAAGACCATGATTTCACTGACCATTTTTCACGA
Organism: Oxyura jamaicensis; assembly: GCF_011077185.1. NCBI lineage: Eukaryota > Metazoa > Chordata > Aves > Anseriformes > Anatidae > Oxyura > Oxyura jamaicensis. The sequence continues at coordinate 116,609,756 of NC_048893.1, forward strand.
TAAATTTATACCACCAACCAATCACATTTTAAGAAGATGCAGGGTAAAATAAAGTAACCTTGATGGCAAGTTTCTCTTTTAGCACCTATGTTTGAAAGCTACGGATGACCACCTTTGTTTCTTGTATGCAGGGAATGGAGTAGAAAACTTTCATCAACTGCATCACTGCATACAGGCTCGATTTGCATCATTAAATACTACAACATCTCATCTCATCTTATTAATAAAGACTATCTTGTTCTCTCAGTGACAGCAGACCTTAGAATTTGGGAGAAGACTTAGCTCTAACCTTTCCCGACCTTTGAATGATTCATCTTGCAATATTCTGGTAATAACTCTCATGGGAAAAAAATAAAAACAAAACAGTAATTTTCTCTTTATGTACATTCAAGGGGAATATCCTTCTTCAATAACTGGAAATTGTAAGGCAATTTATATATAGACCTCAGTCCATTATCCTTAGAAATCCTGAGAAACATCTCTCACTTTTCATGTTCCAATTTATTTCCTCAAATTCACTAAATCTCTTTTTGAAAGTGTTTTAGAATGTAATTACTGTGTTGCAATGAACTTCTTCATAAGCTGTTCTTCAAGCAAGTATGACTTTAGTGAAACAGTAGAAAAAGGGTTTTATATATTATTTGACAGTGAGGAGATAATTCAGACTTGCTTGTTGCCAAAGACACTCTAGTCGAAAAATTAACAGAGATAGATTTTAGTATTAAACCAACTGGTATCTTGACCTTTCAGCTACCATCATGCTATCATACAATCTTTTAATTTGTTCAGAAATTAATACTGGGTTTTACCACATCCTTAAAAAAAAAAAAAAAAAAAGTATCTTGAAATAACCTGATCTTCAAATCAAATTCAGCATACTTGCAATTTGCCCTCATCTTTTTTTTTTTTTTTTTTTTTCTGATTTTTTTTGGTAGCTGGACATAAACCTACCATAAATGTTAAAGCAATGATAACACTTCATCACAGGCCGTGTGACAGAACATGCTGTACTACGTGTATCCCGAACTCCTGTCCTGTGAGTGGATAGGCAGGACTCAAGATGCTCAGAGGGAAGGAAAGGTCAAAATGCACTAAATGAAGCAACTGAGAGAAGCTGGCTGATATTACCACACTTTTCCTTTATTACATGATATTCTTTGTTTCAGCAACAATTTTGGATTATTATTTGTGTAATACAAGGGATTTCTCCAGTAAATTCTGCAGTACTTGTCAACATCTCTTTTGTTAAATACACTCAATACCCAGTATTCAAATTCCTTCACTGACACCAGATGAAACGCAGCAGGCTTCCCAAGAGCTCAGAAACGTTCTGAATGTATTCCTGCAGGTAGATGTGATGTCTGTATAGTGTATTGTACCGGTTACTGCCACCACCATCACCTTCAGTGGAAGTTAGTAAGACATTCTTGGGAACAATTTTGGCAGAACCAAGAACTAGAACAGCACCAAAACCAGAAAAAGTTCATCAGGGCCATGAATCCTTCCCAGTGTCTTTTAAGGGTCTCACAGTATGGACAATAACATACATATGTTATAGCATGTGCTACTGTCTATGCTGGTATTGATGTAAACCTCATTCAACAAGGTTGCTAAAAGAAAAGGAGGAGTTGAAAAAAAAGGGAAAAATTATTAGCACATATTCATGTTTTGCAAAGCCACTAGTATAGTAAAACAACTGAGTTTAACAGACTCAAACACTGTATGCAAATAAATGCTAAATAGCTGTTTTTTTCCTTCCTGTCTTTCGTTTCCTACTCATGCTGCATAACTAAGCATCTCTTAACACGATTCCCACTTTCTTTTCCTTGCCTTCTGCCTTTCAATCTTGCTAAAGGCCCTCTTTCTATTAACTTAATCAACTCCTCTTTCAAATGTAATTCAAAAAGCCTAAAAATCCCATTTTTCCTTGCATTTCTCACTTAAGCGAGACAGAGGAAAGCAGAAATGAAAGAATTTAAACTAGAATTATGGTGATTGGATTTATCACAATCACAATACAGTGATTGGATTTAACTGAAATACCTGTCTCCAGCATTCACCTCTACACTGTCCACACAGAAGATAATCTCTTTGTGCTCTCCTAGCAGCATCAAAAGCATTTTAGAGATCATTAACTTCCATTATAGCCCTGCAAAAGCACTATATATGAAAGAATAGAAAGGACAGGAATAGATTTCAATTTAGTACTGATATCGAACACTAATGATAACTTAGCACTTTAAACAAATTACACCACAGTTTGTAATAACTTAGATGTAGGCTTCTAATGGAATTCATTTCCAACATGATTGCTAGGACCATTGCTTGGCATACAGAATACAACACAATCACAAGAAACAGGTGTGGCATACATTTTGAGAAGTTTCCTCATCCATTTTTCAGCCACAAAACAGGATAAACTTTACTGACGTCACAATTCCTGAGAAACGTTTAACCAACCTCTTTTTAAAACAAGATTCTGCAACCTCTCCAAATTATATCAATAATTCTTTTTCATACCACCTAACCTAATCCTTTTCACTGCAATTTAAGTATCTCACTGCTTTTCTTATCCAAAGTCAGTACATAGAACAGCCTGTATGCATCCACAATGCAGCTGCTTTTGTACATTCGAAACTCAGTTATTTTCATTTTTTTGCCTGACCAGGCCAAACAGGTCTGACTCCCTTCAGTACTCTGTACGCAGTGTGTCCTAGGCTTGTGATCTTTATTTTCTTCTGAAACTTCTCCAGTTGACCAGTATGATGTGTGCTACTGTGCTGGGTCTGTCTGGGATGGAGTTAACTTTCCCTGCAGCAGCCCACACAGTGCTGTGCTGTGCACTCGTAGCTAGAACAGCACTGGTAGCACTCCAGTGTTGTGTCTGCTGCTGCACAATACTGGCACCCCACCAGGACTCCCTACAGGTCCCCAGGAGCCAGCAGGCTGGGGGTGGGCAAGTGATGGGGAGGGGACATCACCAGGGCAGCTGACCTAAACTGACTGAAAGGATGTCACACTCAGCAGCAAAAAGGAGGGCTCTCGTGGTGGAAGGGCCTGTCCTCCCAAACAGCCATTACATGTATTGAGGTCCTGCTTCCCAGGACGTGGCCAGACATCGTTTGTTGATGGGAAGTAGAGAGGAACTTTTTTTTCCTCTCCCTCTCTGCTTCTGTATGGCCTCTGTTTTTTGTTTTGTTTTGTTTTTCCCTCTTCCTTTTCCCTTTAATTAAGTCATCCTTATCTCAAACCTTGAGCTCTTTGTGTTGTATTTTCTCCCTCTTCCTCTTTGAGGAGGGGGTAGTGAGAGAGCGGCTGTGGTGGAAATCGGCTGCCCACCCAAGTAAAACCACCACAGGGCAATGTCGCTGGTGAGTGAAAAAATTGAAATGTCATACCCCTACTCTTAAACAAGTAAAATGGTTAGGAGACATTTCTTCTCAGAAAGAGCAGTCAGACATTGGAATGGGTTGCCCAGGGAAGTGGTCAAGTCACCAGTCTTGACACCCCAGTTGGGGGTGTTCAAGGTTGGACGTGGTGCTTAGGGACATGGGTTAGTGGGTGACATTGGTGGTAGGGGGATGGTTGGACCAGATGATCTCGGAGGTCTTTTCCAACCTTACTGTTTCTATGATTCTGTGTAACACTGATCAGAGGCGAGAGCCTGAACTGGAAAACAGCATGTGGAACATCTGCAACAAGGCAGATAAGGCTGCAATTTGCAAGGTCCTGCAGTTTTGCCACCTAACCTAACCCTCAAAAGTGGCCCAAAAGGAAGCTGGAGAGGGACTCTATTAGGGAGTGTAGCCATGGAACAAGGAATAATGGCTTTGAACAAACAGAGAGGAGATTCAGAGTAGATGTGATGTGAGGAAGAAATTCTTCACTCAGAGCACAAAGTGCACAGGGGAATTAGGACTGAAGATGCACCTTGCTTCTGTTCTTTTCTGTAAAGAATAGAACAAAATTACTTAAAACCCAGTGTTAAAAATAAACCCAGGGCACAGGATGGGAGGTGGAGGGCAGTCCATGTGGCCGAGGGGCAGCCTTCCTCTCTGGCAAGCCAAATGGCCCAGGGGAGCCAGCCCCAGAAAAGGGGCCCTCAGCCCCCCAGCCCTCCTCCTTCTTCCACGTGAGGGCATCTTCCAGGCCGCCCCCAACACAGCCGCCTTTGGCTACGCGTGGGCCACTCCATCACAGCGGCCTGCTGAGGTCACAGTGGCCACCACTGCCCCGCCTTTGCTGCGGGCCCTATAAACCAGGAGCCCTGCAGGTGGCCCACCACTCGCTGAGCTTCTGGGCACTCTGACAGCCAACTTGTGTGGCAGGAAGAAGAGCCGAGGCAGCAAGGCGAGCGGCAGGCCTCCTCGGTGTGAGAGGACAGCGATGCAGTCCAAGGAAGCACCGAGAAGGAGTGCACCTGGCAAGAAGTGTCACGGGCAGAGGGGTAGCGCCTGCGGCACAACAGACACCAGTGCCCAAGGGACCTCTGGCGTGCAGCCCACAGACACTTACAGGCGGTACCAGTGGCACCGCAACGAGGCAGGGAACAGGCTGCCCCCTCAGCCATACAGCGACAGGGGGCCTGGGCCTTCCCACTGGCACAACGGTGGCATGGGGCGAAGGCAGGAGCGTCAGCCAGACAGCCACAGGGAGCAGAGGTGTGCCTGTTGTCCAGAACACAGTGTGGGACCCAGCCATGGCCATAAAACCGACAGCAGCATGGAACTCAGGCATGGAAATGAACTGGACAGTGGCATGGGTCCTAGGCACAGAGCTGGACGACCCCCTGGTTCGGCACCCTGGCCTGAGAACATCCCAGATGGAAGGCATCCCATGTGAGCAGTCCCAGGCAAGGGCTGGCTTGTCCTTCTGCCAAACACCATGGAGCCCATGGAGTCGGATCCACCAGCAGATGTGGAGGAACCAATGGAGGTGGATCCACCTCGGCCAGACCAGACCTCTGACTACTCCAGCACATCTTTGCTCTCCGCCATGTGAGTACACCAGAAGCATTGCAGGAGTGCCTGACAAGCTCCCTACTGGTTGTGCAGGCTCCATCCTAAGCATTAGCTTGGAGCCACCAAACACCATGGACATCCTGCAGGCTCACCTGCAAGATGTCCCGGCAATAAAGAATTGCCAATTCTTGCCAATTCTCAGGGGTTGTGTGAGTGCTTCTTTCCTATCTCCCAGCCCTTGTGCAACAGGTGGCATCCCTTCTGCACAGAGCCTCCAGGAAGAGCACAAGAGAGAACCCAGATTCCTTCGGGCTGCTGTGCTGGGCTGACAGGATTCCCTGAGGGACATCATGCACCTTTAACATGTGTGAAAATAGACTGAGGGGTGAAAATAGTAGTGTGTAAGTGATTATGGGTGGCTAATTTCTTATATTAGGAGTGAGTTTCTTTATCTGAGTAACGGGTAACGATAGACATGGAGAAGGCTGAGGCACTCAACAACTTCTTTGCCTCTCTCTGCACTGGTAGACGGGCTTCCCAAGTCTTTCAGTTCCCTGAACCCGTACATGGAGGCTGGGGGAGCAAAGTCCCACCCACTGGCTGATGGGAACTGAATGGTGTAGTTACAAGGCCTCTCTCCATCATAGTTGAAAAGTGCAGGACTTTTCCACAGTGGCAGAAAACTATTGATTCATGTTCAGCTTTTCATTCATTACAACATCCAGATTCATTTTTAAGGAACAGCTGCATAAGCTATATTTATTTTTCTCATTCTGTGTTTCTGCAGCTGTCTTTGCCCAAGTGGTACTTGCACGTGCCCATAGGGAGCCATCATTTACTTTTACTTCAAACATCTTCTCTAAGCTGTATCACTTTGAGCCCCAAGCCCATCCCATGTCTGCAACATCTTGCAGTTTCATGTCACCAGCAAATATAAATGGTAAACTCATGTGCTGCATCACCTAAGTCCTAAACTAAAATTCCGACCAGTAAAAACCCAGTGAAAATTCTGCTCTATACCACTGTTATTTTGATAGTGAAACACGCTGAGAACAGAGCTTTGTAGTTCTCCTGGCAGGTCTGCAATCACACAGACATCATTTATTTTGGGGCACAGTCCCCCTGTTCATAAGCTTTTGTGAACAGTATGAGAATCTATCAGTAGGATCAGTATAATACATCTATAGATTCTCCTCTATCCATGAGGTCTGTCATCCTATCAAAGAAGGAAATTAAATTGCTTTTGACATTTTTTTGTTTTTGAGCCAACTCTTACTCATCGTCCTGTCAGCTTCTCTCAGCTTTCACACAGTACCATGATCATTTGTTTTAGTATTTTTAGAGAAGTTAAAGGTAATCTGTCAGGGCAACAAATCCCTTGTTCTTCCTTTCTTTGTTTTTTAAAGAGCACCATTACATTTGCCATTCTCCACTCTGTCATCTTACCTGAACCCCACCATTTCTGAAGGACACAGCACTCAGGTCACCTCAGGAACTGGCTGAAGCAAACCACAAGGGGTAGTTTTTCAACATTTCACAAGATCAGGTACTTGAACATGGTTCATCTTAAAAGAAGTGAAACATTGTTCTCTGGTTGCAGCCCCCACTGAATGCAAGAGAAGGTTAAGGCATCTAACTAATAACCCTTAGAGGATAGCCTTCTAAAGATGAAGCTATAAGACACAAACCCTAAACTCCATGTCCTGCTGTGTTAATTCTTCATTAACTGTCTAGGTAGCCAAAGTCTGACATTTTGAATTCACTTTTTGATATAGCTTACAAAAAGTTTTATCTTCCTGATATTAGTTTGATAGTCTTTAAAAAATGAACAACAACAAAAACCCCACTCCCTCTGTGAAATTACTGATTCTTCCCCCCTTTAACATAATAATTTTATCATGTCTTTTCCTTATGTATGTAATTCTCATATGGATGTAACAACATCCAGTTCTTACATCATGATACTTAACCGAGTTCTATTGCACAATACACCTCTCCTTTCCTTCGTGGTTATCTTGCTGAGCCAAGCTGCAAAATTCCATATTACTATCCCAATCCAGGGCAATATTCCTCCAAGTATATATGAAGTAAATACATGTTTTTGAACATATAACATCTCATTGTTTATTCACTTGATATCCTGTGTTAAAATACCAATTCTCTGCTTTTCAGCACTGTGTTCTTCTGTCCTCCTCCATTCTCCCTACTTAACATTCTAACAGTGAGAAATGTGAAGATTAATCTACCTCCTTTTGTTTTACCTCCCACCATGGCACAGCTTACCTAAGAACTCTCTCTAATTCTAAACATCCAGGGGAAAAAATATATCGTAAATACACCCTCCTCCCCTTATGCAAAAATGCTCAGTTACTGTAAACACAGGAAAAAGCAAGGATAAACCCATGCCTTGAAATGCTTGGACTCACGATATTTACTTCTCTTTCTTTACAAATCCACCTACCACATCAGCCGGAATGTACAGTCCTCGCTTGTTCTTAATTTTGTTAATTTTCAATTACTTGATTCTTACATTTATGTCTTACTGTGAATAGACTGTCACTGTTTGCAACTGATTTTCAGAGCATTGCGCACCAACGACCTAGTATCTGTGATGCTTGCAGCTTTCTTTAGAAAGCAAGCTAGTTGAAACTAGCTTGGAACTGGAAAAAAAGATACTCTGAAATATTGCAGCAAATCAAAACAGCAGAAAGCCTCTTACCTTGTTTATCTGCTGTGCATATAATTTTGTGCTAAGAGGAGATAAAACTAACACCAGCATAAAATTACTTACGGAGAATTAATCTCTAAATATATCCATAAAAGCTGTACAACTTACGCAATCTTAGCACACACCGAGCATTTCCACTGCCCATCAGCTCCCACAACACGACACTTAGTGCAAACTCTAAGTTTGCAGGTTTGGCACAGGTCTCCTCTGTCAAAGATTAAGCCCAGGCTTTTCTGACAACGAACACAGACTCTGCTGTTGTCCTGTTGACAGTGTCGGTTTCCACCTTTCCTTCTCACTTCCAGAAGCTCATTTTTCAATTTCCTAGAAGGAAGAAAATAAAGGGTTTGAATTTGGAGATACAACTGATTTTTGCATGTTATTAGGATGAAACCTCTTGGAGATCAAGCAACATTTCCATCTTCCTGTGATTTGTATAAACTTTCTAAGAGATTAAGACTTAGCACTAAAAACTACAAGGCACAAATAAGGACAATATAAGCATTTTTTATATATTAACTGTATTTCTGACACATACGTGGCAAAGAAGAAAACATCTACCTCTCAGGCATACAGCCAAGAGGAAAATCTGCAGCCTTGTGGTTGGTGTGCAGACAGCTGAGCAGTTCTGGACCACTGGCAAACCATATTCGCCTGTCCCTCATCAATAATTCAAGTCATGCTGAGCCCAGGTTGACTGCAGCTCAAAACTGGGACTATTCTGTGCTTCCACATTAGAAAAAGAAAATCTTTCCTGTAACTAGTGTGCATTTAATAACATGCCAGGGTAGAGTTAGCAGGGAAAACAAATGCAATTCTGCACTGGCCTTCAAATCTTGAAAAAAACAAAAGCAAACACCTAAATAGATGTGGCATCATGGAATAACACCACTAATTTTTTTAAAAAATTGAGATTGTCAGTTTAAATAATGTAACCTGAATGTTACCAGTTCCACCACTACTGACTCTGAAGGATAAAGGTATCTGCATTTAATACCTTATTTAAAGACTGCAATTTCAAGGGTGTGTGAGTCAAGTCCTTAAGGGAAAAATAACTATATGTAAGAAGTTACTACTACTACTACATTCCCAAATAAAGGAAAAAAAAAAAATGAAGAGAAGGACAGAAGGAATCAAGAAGACTTGACTATCATCAACAGAAAGATGATAGTGATAGGAGAGGCAGTTTTCTGTCTTCCTGGCCTAGGGACTCAAGCAGGACTCCATCATAACCCAAACCTCTCACCAACAGCTCCTTGTACCTCAATTCCTGACCTCTACTCCAGAGCTTTCCCTCCCATACCAGAGCCTCAGGCTCTCACCCCTCACACTCCAACCCACAGAACCATCTAGGTTGGAGGCAATGTTGGAGGTCACATAGCCTAAACTGGTGCCCAGAGCAGAGCCAACCAGAAGAGGTATCTCAAGGCCCTCTTCAAATGAACCTTGAGTAACTCCAAGTAAAGAGTCCCTGGGCAATGTCCCTGGGCACCAGCCCCACAGTCTGACCAACCTTATTATTTTCTTTATAAAACAAACAAAAAGAGTGGAATAAAAAAGATGGCATAATATCTAATCAGAATCTGCCATATTTCAGCTGCTTCACATTGCTTCTTGTTTTTTATACTGCTGCAGAGACTGGCACAATTTTGTTCCACTACAGACAGCCATGAGAACAGCAGCAGCTGAAGACAGCAACCAGGTCTTCCCTTTGCCTTAAGGCTGAGGAAACCCATCTCCCTCAGCCTACAAGACGTAGAAGGGGCTCCAAACATCCTTATGGCCCTCCATTGAACATGCTCCAGTATGTCAGCGTTTCTCTTGTACCAGGGACCCGCCAGATGGAAACTCACTTCCAGACACGGTCTTACAAGTGCTCAGCAGAGGAGATAATCAGTTGCCTCAACTGCTAACGTAAGCCCTGTATGCGGTCAAATTTGCTACTTCAGGGCCAGCTCCTATTATCCTCTCAGCTTTCTCAATAAACAACCTACAGCACCCCTGCCCACTCCAGGGTCTGTCCCGACTTTCCCCCTGCCTAAACCCCTCTCATTTCAAGCTTCTCTGCCTTTTCAAGCCCTTTCCATACTCCAGTCTACCCCAGAACATCCCCTTTTCCAGGTCCCTGGTTCAACAGTGCTCGGTTCTCTCGAACTTACGCAGCTGTGTATTGCTGTACCCCCACCCCATTCCTCCCCTGTGCTCTGTGGTGCACTGCCACCAGCCTCCAGGGTCCTTCTGCCACGAAGCACTGCAGCTAACTGGACTCACCATCTCCACACGTACCTCAAGAGAGATTTAAAACACCTGGTTACCGGTTTCACTTAAGGATCAGTGAAAAGGTCAGGAAGAAAAAGACCTTGTGAACACAAAACCAATAAAAGATTATGGGTTGCAGCCCCAGTGAAGGAGGCTGAGAACACTGTGTAGGTCAACAGGGGCTAAGGTCTGACAGCAGTGGGTTATCTGCGGCTACGTGGCCTTGTTACAGGGATTGCCGGCATTTTGCTTCCCACTGGGGTATCCAGGAACGAGAGCTGCTCTGCCGCCACCTGGTCCACAGATGCTCAGCCTCAGACAGTTTTTGAAAAGGGCACGTCCCATCACTCCGGGTAGCAACTACAAACCCTGGCAGGCATTTTCCTCTGCTGGTGTCTACTCAGAAGTGATTTATTTTTCATGCAAGGTGCTGCTTTGGATTCTTCTTTTGCCACATTAAATCCAGACAGCCCTTCTCCCATGCCATAGACTTAAGAGTCTGTCCAGTCTGAGCTTTCTTGGTACTTTTCTAACCATTCTTGCATTCATTGATTACATCTCACATCTATCTACCTCCTGCAGAGATACAGATAGCTACAGGTCCATGTCCAATTTCTTCTAAGTACAACCATCAGCCACTAAGGCATATTCAGTTTCACTCATCTTCTCTCCCCTACCCCCCCCAAAAAACACCCTCCTGATGCATCAATGCTGAGTTTACGTGGCAAGGTGGATTTAAGCTAACAAACAAACAAACAAACCACCAGTGGCTCACTGCATTTCAGGAACTCTGTGGACACTGACGTTATCTTTTTAGTACCTATCAGTGTGCCCCGCAGGCTGGATCCTAGCATATAATGTTAAAACAAAACCTTCACTGAACTCCTTCCATCCTGGCCTCCCTGCCTACCCTCCACCCCAGCTTTCAGGTCCTTCCTTAACAAGAAGCATCACTAAGCACAACATGTGTCTTAAGTAGTTACAATTTTCAGTAAAGGAATCTCTCTCCCCAAAACAACAAGCAGTGAGTGATTTTTAAACAAGAGCTTTCTCTGAGGGCAACATGTTGAGAAAAACTTATCAATGTTTCAGTGTTCCTTTGACATTACAAAGGCATTGCTCCTATTATCCTATTATTATTATTAATGGTGGCCACAACAGTATTTTCCTCTCTTCATGTGATACAAAATCTTGAATTCTTATCAGATGCTGGTTGATCTACCAACACCATGAATTTTGAAAAGTGCAATTTGTTGGTTTTTGAATACAGGTCTGCCTTCAAGGACTACCAGTAAATTGAAATAAATAAATCAATCCACAGCTTTCCTGCTCACTGAAACATGTAAAATACAATACTTAAAAAGCGAGCAAATAACGTATGGACAGACGTGTTGAATCTGAACTTTGGGATTCCCTAAACCACTTGCTGAACTGAACTACTGATTGACTGTAACAAATACGTTTGTATCTTATGAAAATAAAGAAAAAATGTCTTGAGGGCCAGGAAGATTAGAAGGAGGTATGTGAGTCATCTGAAAAAAATCCATCATCATAACAGCCACAGCCTAGTTGCACCCAGTTACATCACACTGAACAGGGATAGCACGTGCGGCACGAAGCTGGCCTGACTTACCCACAGATACCCTTTTTCTCCCCAGTATGGGAACCAGCTGTATCGTATACATCCAATTTCCTTTTGCCATTCCAACATTTGAGCTCTCCTTATTTTTAAAGGAATCTAATTAATCATGCAGTTAGACATTTTTAATCTCAAATATTAAACAACAATTAATCTTTATTGATCCTCTCCTAGCAGTATTATAAAATCAGAGAACCACAGAATGGTTTGGGTTGGAAGGAACCCTCAAGACCCCCTGGTTCCAACCCCCTGCCATGGGCAGGGACACCTCCCACCTGACCAGGTTGCCCAAAGCCCCATCCAGCCTGGCCTTGAGCACCTCCAGGGATGGGGCATTCACAGCTTCTCTGGGCAGCCTGTGCCAGGGCCTCACCACCCTCTGAGTAAAGAATTTCTTCTGAATATCTAATCATAGAATCATTCAGGTTGGAAAAGATATCTAAGATGATCTAGTCCAATCTGTAACCTAGTAATCTAAATTTACCCTTCTTTAGTGTAAAGCTATTCCCCCTTGTCCTATCACTGCACTCTCTGACAAAGAGTCCCTCCCCCGCTTTCCTGTAGACCCCCTTTAGGTTTTGTAAAGTAGCTGTAAGGCCTCCCTCGAGCCTTCTCTTCTCCAGGCTGAACAACCACAGCTTTCCCAGCCTTTCTTCAGAGGAGAGGTGCTCCCATCATCTGATCATCCTCATGGCCCTCCTCTGGACTGGTTCTTATAGGTCCATGCCCATATTAAAGAGAAAATTAACTCCACAGAAACCAATTTAATAAGCTGCTGGAGAAAGAATCCTATAATACACTGAAGTTTCTAAACCATCTATTATAATAGCTGTTTGATGGATGATAGATATTAAGAAGAAAATTGTTACTGACAAGGATAGCAGAGTATTTTGCCATTCCTCTAACTGTGAATTTATATTAAGATCTGTCTCCTGTTAGACAAAATACAAAAGTGCATAGGAGAGGAGTTTTGTTGTAACTAGTATTCCAGGTAGAACTGAATGACTTAATCTAAACCCTTCTATATGGGGCCTAAAATACCTTATGGAGTATCAAAGCAGGAGACAAGACAACCTTTAAGATATGGCTCATGTCCTAGATTACGTCCGTCGAACAAGTACACATGAAAAGTTGAGGCCTTGAAAACATGAGGAAAAAACATGCAGGCAGCAAAGCCAAGAGATGGAGAGCAGTCATAGCTCCAGGCTCTGTCACCCACAGCCTGCAAGAAGCACAAAACAGCCCCTGAAGGAGCCTGGCCCTTCCCTACCAACTGCCTCCTGGCTCCACACACCAAAGGTGCTCGTTCCCTCGCAGTTTCAGCCTCCAGAGATGGAACATCACAAGCCCTTATCATCTTGCAGAGACCAAGAAGTGAAGAGAAGCCTTAAGAGAGACATTTTTTTTTAATGCACTTTACCTCAGAGAACATTTATTCCCCAAGTTTAGAAAAATTGAATAGTTATACTGCTCCAAGAGGCAGACAGGCACTGCTCAAGCCATTCACTTAAACAAATGTCATCACTGTAAGCATGATCTACTTGCTTTGACTCAGGTAATTCAGGTAACTCATTTCTTTCAAGCCCTACCCCCCCCCCCTTTTTTTATTTCAATAGGATTTCGATAGGATTTCCACTCTTTTTTGATAAGCACTATAGAAAGCATGGTATATGTGATTCCTCAGTTTGATTTTTCAAATTGCTTCTACATCTTCCTTCTCCCCCTTGTTTTTAAAGACTTTTTCATCTTAAAAGATGTAGAACAACAGAATTCAAGTATTCCTTATTTTATTTTGCTAGTCTCAATTTCCCAGAGTTCAAGCAGTGTAAAAATTTCATAAAAAAATAAAAATAAAAAAAACCTGTTCTCACCCAACTATAATTGAAGACCTAAGCAGGGAACAAAAAAAAAAAGTTTAAACGTATGAAATTGCTCCAATCTTTGTAATGCCTTTAAACTAGAAGAGGGTTTAGATTAGATATAAGGAAGAAAATCTTTACTCTGAGAATGGAGAGGCCCTGGCACAGGCTGCCCAGGGAAGCTGAGGATGCCCCATCCCTGGAGGTGTTCAAGGCCAGGCTGGATGGGGCTTTGGGCAACCTGGTCAGGTGGGAGGTGTCCCTGCCCATGGCAGGGGGGTTGGAACTGGGTGATCTTCAAGGTCCCTTCCAACCCAACCCATTCTGGGATTCTATGATTCTATGAATCTTGCACCATCAGAATTTCTTTCACCAACAAAAGAAAGAAGAAATGGAGAACAAAACAGGCACCACTAAGAGAACCAGCACCAGGAACTACTTTATTTTGAAATGTCTCTGGTTCAAAAAGTAACAGTGTTAAAAGAAATAGTTCACTTTTCAAAAGACACAGATGCCAGACAACTTTCCTTCTTCCTATGCTTCCCATATGGACGAACAATATGCTTTAACATAAGAACTCTTCCCTTAAGATATTTCTTATAGTCAGTGTTGCAAAAAACAAAGACCATATACCATACTATGTACTGATTTATAATCATTTTGTGCTTACAAACAAGTCCAAATATATAATCAGCAGGTATATCACTTACCACTCTTGTTACTCAGACTTAAAAAATAAAAATAAAATAAAATAAAATTGCCAGAGTATTTGCCTGTAGTTACCACAGGGTGGTATCCATGCTAAGTTTCTCCCATACTGTAATGGAGTTAATAAGTTCCATTGCTGCTGATGCATAGGGAGATGCCATTCTAGTTAAGTGATGAGACAGGAATGCCAACTTTCTTTGGCAAAACAGAACTGAGGTTGATGCAATCCTTGTACACCTTCTGGAAACCTAAACACTGGGGAAATGATTTAGGTAATTACTCGGTAAGGCCTTACTCTTGGAAGAAATTGGCATGTTCCTTCTTTGTTTTCTCAGTTCAGCAACTGCTAGACTGCTGTCTCCTCTTCTAAAAGGCTGGCAACTCACAGCTTGGCTTTGTAAACAGCGACACGAACCTTTGTATTTTAAAAGCCGTCTAGGAACACAGTCAAGGTGAGAAAGCAGTGTACATTAGCAGCAAGCGTGTCATGTGTGTTTGCTCTGTGGTAGCATATTCATATTGAGGTGAAGTGCTAGCTCCCAACACAGCCATCACAGCCATCAGACCCAGCTGCTTCCATAACACCACAGCTGGGGAGGATGCAGCAGGGCACATAAGTGAACCAACAAGAATGAGATGAAACACACCTCTACAGGGCACAGCTCCCTTTCAGCACATAGATCATTCTAATGGTTTAGTTTTCATTTCATGACGTTAAAAGGGTTTGGATGAAAAGGGTCTTAAAAGAATAAAACTTCAAAACCAGTAAAGCGATAGGAAAAAATATACATTTCAGTCTAGAATATTCAGTTCAGTGTATTGACTGACATACTCTGGATGCAAATTTCACTCTGGATGCAAATTTCTCCCAGCAAGTCAGATGTTCAACCCTACATTTTCTCCCCCACTATGCTCAATTTCACTATTTGTAGCTATTTTAGCTCTATGTGATTGAATGAATTGACCCTAACAAACTTGTCCTTTAAAAACCATCATGATGACTACTCAACTGATACCAAATGCATAGTAGAGCAATATTTAAGACACTGTAAGCTATTTTCACAAGTAATCTGCAACTTTAAATCCATATTCAAACAAAATTTCCACTGACATACAACATACACTTTCAGAACATAACTAAATCCCAGTATTTATTAAAATTGGTTACTTTTTAATTACATTTTTATAGTATCAAAACTAGACCACAGAAAGCATACGTGTTGCCTTCTGTGTTTTTCTCACATGTAGGTGAAATATTTATACATCTTATCAAAATATCAGAACAGCCACCTGCATTCCAGAATGCAAGTATGAGCAGAGTGAATGTAACTCTTAACAAGTTCATTACTAGGACGTCTTCCTACACTTACTATTGCTTTCACACTAAATAGAGACTCGTAAAGAAAGACACTGTAAGGAGCTGATACCACTTTTTTGTTTGTTTGTTTTAAGAGGAATCAAGGTACTACTGTGTTTTTTGTTGTTGTTTTGTTTTTCCTGATGGCTTTTGAAGGCATAGGAATAGAAAGAAAGAAAAAAAAAAAAAAAGAAAAAAAAACTGTTATCAACACAGATTCAGAGTACAGCAGACAAATAAAAATTCTTCAGTATAGACTAGAAGCAAGTATCTTGCCAGAATGAAAAAATACATTAAAAAAAAATACAAAAGGGCTTGTTCTTCTGCAAAGTACTTCAATAAAATATGTAACAGATTGCACCAAATGGAATTTCAAAGACAACATATGTTCCTCTGAAGTATACTTACGAGACATAATTAAAGATATCCTTGCCAAGTTGTATTCAGAAAGAAAAATTATGAAGCCTCCCAGGAAGCAGTTACCCACCCAGCTTTTTATAGTTTGCATATCTTGGAAGTCTTTTACAGACTGCATTCCACCCTTATCAGACACAATACGTTCCAGTGACAATACTCCAAGAATGCCCTGAATCTAAAACCAACTGGTTAGTATAGGTGCCAGAAGTATATATGAGTTAATATCACAACCTGAGTTATCCTAATTAGCATCGCATTTCAGATTAACTTTATTTCTAACCTTTTCTTAAGGTGCTCTTTCCATTTGTACTAAAACACAGGTAGGCCTAATACCACCGGTCTCTTAACCAAACCAAGTCCTGCAGAGGTCCCTTTGGTTTTCAGTAGGTTTGGCAGAGAGATTTTCAGTACCACAAAAAGAACAGGTAAGTAGCATTTTTTAAGACTTCATAAAGAACAAGAAACAACAATTACAAAACACACACACAGAACTTTTAATTCACCTATTACTGCCATGTCCCACTTGAGACTGGTACACAGCAATAATAAGAAAGAAAGGTTTGGGAGGTTTGGGAAAGCTAGTGACTTGTTAAACTCTTGCTCTTAATACTGAAGCCTTTGATAGATGACTGATACATGGCATACATTTCTGAGGCCAGTGCCTTCTAAAACAAAATACTTACTTTGAAGTGCTTATCCTATTACAAAATAGAGCACAATGCCTGGAACAAACAGTGCTCCATCTGTTTTCTTGTGTTCTGTTTTCTTCTTCATCTGACAAATGATGGAGGAGGTTAAACAATTAATTTGCCCACTCCATCATAAAGAAATTCCCTTTCTTGCCACTCCTGCACCAGGACAGGCACGCCAGTTTTAGCCCACTCCATTTAGATGAACCACTGTGCTTGCCCAGTTAAAAGGGCTGCACACACCAGCAAGGGCACTGCACTTAGACTTGGTTATCTCAAGAGAAGAAGCCTTCCAAAACCAGTGGCTAACTCTGCATGGTTTCCCAAATAATAGTTTTGTACAAAAGAAGCCTCAGCAGCACATGTCTAAAAGGCTTTTTAGGAAATCAAAGGGAAGAACAATGCAGCCTGGCCTTGGTCATGGACAGAAACCAGCAAATGCTGGAAATCTTCCCTTTGTAATGCATTACGCTTGGCAGCCTCGAGTGCGACACCGAGTGCTGCACATTATCCACACCGAGCCTGTTTCTCAGAACCGACACTAGATAAAAGGACAGCAGCGAGCAGTGATGGGAAGCAGCAACAACATACTGGAAAAGCATTTGAACTTTTGCAGAACTGATACTTTGCTGAACTAACTGACTTTGAGTCATCATCTGAAATAACTGGAGCTCAGACTGCCTCCACACGTTGTTCTCTCAACTCTGATTTTACCTTTTTTCTCGGAAAAGAACACATGAGCTCTACGAACACCCCCTGAAGTCTCTGTGTCGCCCATCAGTTTGTTCTGAGAGCCACACGAGACCTTCGGTTTTATTCTTCCATTTATTAGTAAATCTAAGCCATGTGAAAAATGAAGCGTCCCTCCTCCTCCCTGCTCTGTTATTACTGCAAGAGAAAGAAAAAAGGTCATTATCACACATTTCCCCTGTGTTGTATGGACTCCTGTATACAGCCACACGCACACGTTCTCCCCCTGTGACACCTCCCAGTATCCCCCTCCCATGCAAAGACACAACACATACAGCTGCTCTCAGAGGACAAAGCTTCGAGAGCCTGACTAAAACCATCCATTCACATGGGATAAATTTAGCCAAACCAGGCAAAATCTACAGAATCTGAAATTCAAAAACCATTGCTGTATATTCTCGCACTTGTTGCCAGCATGAGTGTTAAGCTCTCAAGGACAGTCTGAACATGTCTACCAGAAAATAAAGTATTTCATTTGGAAGAAAATTAAACCATCTTTTATTTTAGTAAAACACATTTTCAGTATTTGGAAGATGTTCTTGAATTCAGGGCATCCATGCAGAAACCCAACTTACATATTCTTTTCCTTGAGGCTAATTGAACATTTGAGAGAATGAAAAAGAATTCTGGGATTTTCAATGTAGTACTAAAATCAACCAAGAGAATTTGGATGTACTTTTAGAATAAGCACTCAGATTTCACTACACCATATTTCCATTACATTTTAAGCTTTCTACATGCTTATGAAAATCGAACGGCAGCTTTCCAAGAAATACTGTAGTTCTAAATGTTATTAAATTTGAACTATGAATAGGCAATACGTTGCAAATTAGACTTACATGGAACGATTACCAGAACAAAATCACTAGCCTTCTTGCCGTTCCCTACATCAGTACATGCCCTGGGATTGGAGTTTGAGGTCTATTAGCTTTCTTGCTCTTTTGCTTTGAAGCAATGGACACATCACAATCTTCCATTTATAGAACGCCACACGAGGAAGCAATTTTCTTTCTTTCAACACATTTTGACTTCTGATTAACTGTGCCACCTCACAAAACTGATCATTCTCCCAAAGCATTTAGAAAATCTTCAGTGGAGGCCATATAAATATCTACACCAGATAATTATTTTTTAACAAAGAATAATAAAAAGGGTTACCTTATCCTTTTATCTTCAACTTTTTTCAGATATTCATCTCTCTTCAATACTCCCAATATCATTTCCCGTTCATGTTCCAACAAAAATGACAGATTGATGATCTCCAAGTGCTTCGCCATGATTTGTCAAAGAGTCCTTTGTCCAAGCAATTCTTCCAATGAATTATTTGCACAAGTCCGAAGGCACTTTTATGTCCAAGTTACAAGATTCACAGTCGAGGTATTTTGAAAAATGCTTTTTTAAGTTAACCAGGTGTCAAAGCTGTATTGTTCTGCTTTCCAACTACATAAGAAATAAAGGTTTCCTCTTTGCTTCTTCCTCAAAAAAGCCAGTAAATTTCCTGGTTGCTGAATGCCCTTGTGTCCTGGCCGATGCTCTCTGGCACACCGCAGGCCTTCAGTCTGTATTCAGAAACAGCTGCAGAATCAACTTCCTGGCATAATTGTAGTTCAGAGCCACAAAATAGCTGGGCAAAATTATTTCAAACTATCTGAAAGTCAAAAGAAACAAACGGAAATCATCTTGACGTTACCATTGTGGTCTGATTTAAGGCTTAATCAAATACCAGTTTGAAAACCACCAAAGAATGAATGCCTACTTGCACTGTCAGGTTATCTCAGGGAATACATCTCTCTTATTTTCTATGTTGTTGTTTACTTACTCTAATGGATGATTATCATACTCCCACGAGGGCTCTGTCTAGTGCAATACAATTTACAATTACTTCCCTACTGCAATACACTTAAATGACTGTATTCACCTTGTAATACTTCCATTCTAATAGTAATAAGCATCAGGGGTGGGGATGGGGGGGGATCTATTCATTTTTCTGAAATCACTTTAAGAGAAAAGTAACAATTAAGAAGTGGAGAGACTTCAAAAAGCAGCACTGAAGGTAAGACTCACCCAATAACATGTATTTATCTGCATCTCAGCAAGTCACCCATCACACTCAATTCACAGTCAATTCAGAGAAACAGGAAGGAGTGATTTATTTACACTCTTAAGGAGTGATTTATCCACCTACTGTAGACATTGAGTTTTAGATTACAAGTCCTAGAAGAGCCCACTAAATACAACAAAACTCAAGAACGACTTGTTAAAGTGTAAGACAAACTTCACTCTGTATGTTTTGTCATTTCTAAGCACAAATCAACTTCCAAGCAAAAACAAAAGAGGCATCCCAACCCGCTATGGAGCATTGAATTTGACCCTCTTTTGAGAAAGTCACCAGGAAGCTGCTTGAAAAAGTATCTTCTGGTCAACTGGTTGGAACATGCAGCCCTCACAGTCTTGTAAGTAAACATCAAGTTTCATATTGAAACAATGCATGACCTCCAAGATAAATAATAAAAAGAAGTTACGCGAATAGATATTCACTGTACTTTGAAAAGCACACACGCTATATGTAATATATGAACGTAAAACACATTTACACTCAAAGAAGTGCATCGACATTATCATAAGTGCAAATACATCTGCGTGCATATATAGGTGCACCTGTGCTATGGATAATGCAGATTTATTTTCTATTATGAATGCTGAAAGAACTAAAAGAGCTTTTAAGAATTTTGACATTTACAGGAGAGTGCCCAACCACAATGGTCAATGCTGTTACAAAACCTGTTAACTTTCTTCCTCATTTTCCAGTACATATTTATTTTAATAGCAGCCCTTGCTTGCTTAGTTTTCAACAGTTTGGAAAGCTTTTGACAAAGATAAATAGCACAGAGAATTGGAGCCACAGTGCTCACATTCTAAAAGAACTACAGGTATTTGACAAAATATCCTTCAGTTTTCATTCATAACAACTTCTAAAGAAGCAAAATGCTGTTGCCAATCGCATCAAATGAAATTCTTGTGGTGTTTTTCATCTTAGTTTTGATTAACTTTATTCCCCAAGTTAGCCGACTACTTATTAGCAAAGGATACAAAAGCCACAATTTAAGTTTAAATTAGATTCTTCCTTAGAGTATTCTTGCATGGGAATTTCTTCTGATATTTCTTAACCTGTATTTCAATTAATCTTAAATTTTTTCAAATGAATGAAGATGATGATAAATTATGCACAACTGGCAATACCTGAATTTTCATCTAGTTTTTCTTTTATTTTTTCCCCAGTACATCATTAATATAAATCTCAGAATTATTTCAGCGATACAGACCCATACCAGCGTCACTTCTATCAGGTAAGAAAATGGGACAGAAAAGTCACACAACAAACAGCAGACAGTCAATGCAAGTCAGAAATACAACTCAGGACTGCCAATTATGGACTGACTGTCATTGAAAAGTGGGAAACAAACATAAATCACAGAGTGCTAACTCTGGCTTGATTGTAATATTAAACAGATAAATGTCAAGGAATGAAGAACACATGGAAAAATTCTAATTTGTTTCTCTGCATTTATTTTTGAATAGAGAGCAACAACAAACAAACAAACGCTGGACTATTATGCTTATTCTTAGATTCTTGAAAATAGTGTTTCTTTCAATATCATCCCTAAAGCCAAGTTATTTGTAAACAAGGGAAGAAATCCAACATGTAACCTATACTTATCTGGAAGGGTAAATTATTTCCTGAACTGCCTAGCAAAAGGCCTGGGTAAAGCAGTACTTTCATCCCAATCACGTCTTAACATCACAGTGGGACAGGGAGCGTGGGGCTCTGGCACAGAACGGAGACCCAAGCTCAGCAGTCAAAGAAGCTAAGATGTTTGATGGGTCAGGGTGCTCTGAATTTCTGTTTGCAAGTTTGCATTGCAGCAGTAGAGTAGGTGACATATAGCATAATTCAGAGTTTTTTTTGTTTGTTTGTTTTTCTGATGGAGAAAAACAAGTTCTATGGGAAAATGGAAAACCAAAACGTTAAGGGTAAGGAATGAACAATGCAATTAGAAATTGAGTGCAACAGAAGTGTTAAAAATTGCTCCTGATAGCACCATTTCTATCATGATGATACCCTGCAGGTAACTGTTTTTTTTTGTTTGTTTTTTGTTTTTTTTTTTCAGGAAAACAATGCAGCAGCATGACAAGCAGGCTGATAAGTACAGCATATCATGTAAGACATATTCTGGTATTGCGAATTCAGGGTTGAGAAAAAAACACTCCAGAAGACCCTTCTGACTCCACCTTACATTGATATCTGGACATATTCTCTGAGCTTTTTTCTTTAACTCTAAAGAAGCTGGAATTCTTAGCAGAATATCTTGAAGCCTCAAAAATTCCCTTTGTCTAAGCTTAATGCCTATTCACGGCTAAGCATAATGCCTGTCCTTGGATATCCTGGGTGATCTTGCCCTCAACAGGGAGAGGCAGGTTTTTCCAAAATATGAGGTCCAAAATTACTAAGGTGACATGCCACAACTGTGTATTGGACTTACACAGCAAGATTTTGGTAGCAGATGGGCTGCAGGGGCAGTCTCTGCGAGGAGAGATGAGGATGATAATTGGCAGAGGTAACAGGCAAAACATGGAATGGTCATTGTTAGAGAATATAATCATGGTGAAGAATTTGTGCTGTTAGGTGGTGAAGGGATCATGGGTGGAATGTGTATAAATCGTCCACTTTTGTCAGCGTTGTGACGTTAAAGTCATTTTGTTGTGGTGATTTTTTGTTGTTGTACAAGAAATTTCTGAAGACTGCAGGACAAACGTCAATGAATGTATTTTTAAATTATATTCCTTAAATATGATTTTCACAGAGGTGAGGGGTGGATTGTACAGTGCTTATACTGCACGGATTTCATAGCAGGGGACTGCAGGAGTGGGCCCTGTGAGCAGAGCCCAGCAGCTACCCCATGTTTCAACCGGCTCCAAGTGGGACTCACTGCTGCCCAGAGCCAAGCCAGGGAGCAACGCTGGGTAGGCCTCTTGGAGAGCAGATTTCAGAAAGGGAAAAAACAGCATGCAACAGCAGCTGGGAGAGTAAGTAGTGAGAAGCAGCCCTGCAGCCCCCCAGGTGAGTGCAGCAGGAGGTGCTCCAGGCAGGCAGCAGCAGTTCCCCTGCGGGCTGTGGAGAGGCCCCTGGTGGAGCAGGCTGTCCCCCTGCAGCCCATGGGTCCCACACGGAGCAGATCTCCACGCTGCAGCCCGTGGAGGAGCCCACGGGGAGCAGGTGGATGTGGCCTGGAGGAGGCTGCGGCCCATGGAGAGCCCCCGCAGGAGCAGGCCCCGGGCCGGAGCTGCAGCCCATGGAGAGGAGCCCACGCAGGAGCAGGGGGTCTGGGGGGAGCTGCCGCCCACCCGTGGGGGACCCGTGCTGGAGCAGTTTGCTCCTGGGGGATGGATGGACCCCGTGGTACGGAGCCGTGTGGGAGCAGTGCTTGAAGAGCTGCTGCCTGTGGGCAGCCCCCGCAGGCTCAGCTGGGGAAGGACGGCATCCTGTGGGAGGGACCCCACGGGGAGCAGGGGCAGGGAGGGACCGTGAGGGAGCCGCGGAGACGAAGCTTCAGGGACTGACCGCAGCCCCCCATTGCCCTGCAATGCTCAGGAGGCAGAAGTAGGAGAGAGTGGGTGGGGACAAAGTGTTTTTGGCTTCCTATTAGTTCTCACTGCTCTAGTCTGTTAGTGATAGGCATTAAATTACATTAATCTCCCTATGTTGAGTCTGTTTTGCTCCGATGGTAATTGGACAGTGATCAACACTGTCTAGTCAACAAAATCCTGTTATCTGGGAATAACAGGTCCTTCAGTCCTATAAGATAATTTTCCTTCAGTCCCGTAAGCTAATTTTTCCCACTTCTTAGTTAATGTTACAATGGCAAGGACATCATTTAAAAAACTATGTTGAAATTCAAACACTGTCTTCCTTGCTCCACCGACTGTTACACGAGGTGCCATGCACAAGTACACGTAAAACATCACCTACTTTATAGCAGCAGACTGCGTTTTAGCTCCCATGCCTTCTATGGTAAGCATTTCGTTTAACAAATATACATATAACAGAAAAGAATAGCAATTAGAAAAACAACAGGGACACTTTCTCCATAAAAACAAAAAGCTAATAAGTAAATGAGATACTGTTTCTAACAAACCAGCACTTAAGACTTCCCTGCTTCATACAACCCGTGATTGGAGACCAGGCCTGTGGTTCACATTAAGATTTAACAACAACAACAAAAAAATGGCTCCTCTCCTGCACTGCTTTTTGCTCTCTCTACAGAATAAATCAGCTGACAAAAGCTGAATATATGAACCAACTTAGGGCTTGAAAGCTTGAAAGCAGAACAAACCAGCTAACTTTTAGAAACTGACAATGTCTTAGTAAGTACGTCCTCCTTTTAACAGACCTTTGATGTTTTATTAAGCAGCCCTGTGGATAGTTAGGAACTGTCATTGTTTTCATCCTAAGCCAAATGAAGGTCTCACACAGCAGAGCATTTGGTGAATGATAAATCACAAATTAGGGCACACGGAGAAATGCAAAGCCCCCTAATAGGATGGGATTAATATTAATCTACATTCAGTTTGAGCTGGAGCATTAATTTCTTCATTCAGGGTAAGGCAACCATCCACCGCTGGACTTGCAGTGGAACTAGTGAAGGATTAGGAAGGAAGGGACACAGTGGCAAGACCATATGTAAGTGAGCCTTTTGAGAATGGGTTTGTTTTCCCTTGCCTCATGGAAAGGGGGTAAAGAACCCCTCATGGGGACTATTTGTGTACTTTTCCCACTTCTGTGATCGCTGTGGGAATGGTATTTCCAGAATAGATCCTCCCTTTCTGAAGCTATTGTTGAGGGAATATGCATTAGAAATAATACTTGTTAGCACAACAAGTGCAAAGTTAGACACTGCTGAACAATAAGGTGCACTTTATTTTGCTGTATCCTATGTATCCACTGTATACTCTCTCTATCCCTGCTGTATGTAGGTACCAAGTCTATTCAAAGAGCATTCGCTCACTCTGCGAAAGGGAAAGAATTGGTTAAGGCTCCTTTAAAAAGAGGAGAAACCCAGCATTGCTGCATGGAAGAACATACTATTTCCTCTTGCTATCTGTTAGCATAGCTGCTTGTGACAACTAGAAATGCAGCACCCCTGAAACTGAGTCTCTGAGAGGGATGCTGATTAAAACCAGAAGAAATACAGTGAACCCACTGCAGTCTGCTGCACCGCTTGTCACCACAGGCATGGTGACAACAGCTGTCCCTGCTGCACGTGCCCTGAATGCAGCAGGTCAGCAGCTTCCCCAGAAATCCCAAACACCTTCGCCATCTCCACAGGAAGGAGGGGAAGCATCCTGCCCTGGGGAGCGAGGCAGAGCTGGGAGGTAGCAAGATGAAAGCAGAGGAATCATCCTCTTTCCTTCAGTGGTGATATTATCAAGAGGCTTGCTGCAGGAAATTACTCCTGCCACCAAGCCATTATGTTTACTTAGTCAGAAGCTGGTACGTGGAACCATTTCGTGACTCAGCAACAGGGGCTGTGTTTTCCATGCACGCTGCAGCAGCAGGGGGACCATGGCATCACCTCACAATGCTCCACTGAGGCAGCATCACCTACTGCTGGCCGGTGGGGATTCCTTTGCCAGCAGAGAATCGCGGTCTGTGCTGCACATACTTACTAGCACAGGAGTACCTGGGACAAGCACAAACAGGATTTCTGTACTGGCAAAGAAACTCTTACCAACAGCAGCCAAACACAGCACAGTATGGTGGGCATCAACTGACCAGATAAGAAGTTGAGATGTGTTGTCTCTCAAAAAGGCACCAACCACGAACTGAATCACAGCCGCCCAAAGCACAATGATAAAGCTGGAGCAGGCACTGCTGCCACTTGCACATGCTTCAGGAGGCCACAACTCCAAACCCAGTGCTGGCACAATGTAACACAACATGATGGACTCTGATGTGATGTACCCAGCTTTGGCAATCAAATGAAAAGAGGCACATTTCATGCGTGCTGCTTAAAACACTCCAGTCCTACGTAGTCTGAGGTCATTCACACGGGGGTCTGAAATGAAATACAAAACTAAGATGGCATTTCTAGGTAGCAATCAAAACATGCTCTATGTCCAGGTATCTTTTCTGAGGCCCACACCTACATACAAATCTCTGATGGGAGAAGGATGGAAAGGACTGTTACCAACAAGTCTCATAAAATGACAGAAAGACATAAAAGGCATTTCATACCAAGAACCCTTAGCGAAAGTAAAGCTTACCACGTTCAGAGGGTGATGCCCAACTCACCTCTCTTCCTGTTTTAACAAAAGCAGACTGCTTCTAGCATGCCATATACAGGAGCAAGAAAAACCAGCTACCCTTCTCAGTCTGTTTGCACAGCACACACACCCAAGTATGCTAACTAATCAGCAGGTATCGAAACACCGGGAAATCTTCGTTGCACAAAATGAATAAATATGCAAGGTAAGAAAAAGCAACTCTTCCTTCTTTGGCAGATGCTAAAGTCAAGTAGCAAGAAAAGAAAACCAAATTTGATCTCAGTTACCAGCACACAGATTAGCCTGAGAGCTTTAGTCAGTATCATAATGCAAGTAGTAGGCAAATGGATTTTTTTTTTTTTTTTTTTTTTACCATGACCAAACTTCAAAGATCTTTAGATATGAAAGCTGGAAGATTCATGAACTGGCAAGTCATATATTGCATTAAAGAAAGGGTCATGCATGTGTGAATGCAGCATTGTCTGACAAGACATTCAAAGCACAGAATACCACCACACAAGTCCGATATCTGTGCATGAGAATGAATGTAAGCTGAGAGAAAGGCCAAAACATCTGACTTTCTAAGTCTCAGCCTCCTTAACTCATTTAGTCTAAGTGTGTTTGATTTCACAGTAATAAAGATTCAAACAAAAACAATGGATTCAGAAGCAGGCTTTTTTTTTTTTTTTTTTTTTAGGTCAGGCACCATTCCAGCTTTCTCATAATGTCTTGGCAAAGCTCTTATTTAGCTACAAGACTGCAGATTTTTTTTCCTCCAGCCACAGTCAATGCTGTCAAGTTGCATCTAGTTTCCAGCATTGTTGTAACAAAATCTCAAAATCAAAACCCTAAGTTTTTAAAGTCTAAAGTGATAATGTTAATGCTTATTAAGCCTATGAAGCATTCTACCTTATCATGAAAGAAATCAGTAAATTAAAATGCCTAACTGTACAAGGAGAGAGTGACAAGGAAGGCTCAGCACTGTCAGTGATTCATTCAAACCATGTTCCTAACAAGAGGTGTCCCTGTGTTTATTTTTCAGCCCTTAAAAAAAATAAAAAGTCTTCAGGTAACATGGGAAAGCATTATATAAAAGTAGATGTGTCATATTTTCTGTTTCCTTGACATGGAACTTGAGGCTCACCAAGTTCCCCAAATGGTCAGGCTACATACTGCATCCAAGAAGTGGCCCGACTGCCCAGTGAGAACTCCCTGAAGGACACACAGCCTGGCCACCCAACAACTTCGTGCTATTTTTTCAGTACAACATGCAAGGAGAAAGACATGCGCAGAGGATCAAGTGCAGATCTGGCCCACAGGTTGAAAGTACACCAGCCAGCAGTCACTTCTGAATACAAGCCCACACTTCCTAGAGATCCTACAAAAATTGAGTTTAACCCTTTAGATGAAGCTTTGGGATACACAAGTCTCTAGTAATCTTCCACTTACTACATTGCTTTAGGTAATATACTTACAAGTCAAACAAAAGGAGGGGGAACAGGGTGGCAATCTTCTCCTTTTGCTTTGCTCATCCTTCAGTAAATACATTTCACTATCCTGGCTGAGTGTTTAACCAGAAAAGACAATACCTCCCAGGGTAAGAACAGAAACAAAATTCAGTATGTCAGCTTGCAAAATTAAGCAAACAAAAAACAGATACAAACCAAGGCATGAAGGAAGTAGAAATATGTTTCTGTTGTTAAGCAAAAACATCTGTGCAACATTAAATCACCCACGAAGATATGACTTAAGGCTTGAGTCACCTCAATCTTATCGCTTACTCACAGTTTGTATGAAAGCAGTATTCATACAGCACGGAATTTCACATTTATGTTATTCCTCGTGCCTACACTTTCCGGGATGTAATGGAACATAAAGCAATGAACTGAGGTCTAGAACAGAACAACTTGATACACAGCTGTAAAGTAAGTTTTAATATGTACCTTACATGTGTCTTCTTCAATAACTGGGTAAGTTATAAATTTCAATTCCATAGATGTGAGCTTTGGTTAACTAAGACAGGTTGAAGAAAGTCCATCAATTTCTTACTTTTAAAAATGTGTAACACCCTTTTCCAAGGCATGACCTTTGGGAGCAAGGAAACTCTTCTTGATATGAAGGTCTCCTAGAAACAGACAGCAAAAGCAACACCAGCAAATCTCCTAACCCTTCACTCTAACCACCAGCATTTCTTACAACACATCCCTCCAGCCATCCAATGAGTTTAGAAGTTAAATTAATACATACAATAGTATGAAACGATTGCATTTGATAACCAAGACACCTGAAAGGCACTGACACCTCTTACAGGCCAGCAGATGCTGCTCCATGGTCTACTCTTGACCCATCGCCATCTTTCCTCCTCCTTCAGTGCCCTCTCTGCCGTTCACTGGGACTTGAGGCTGCTCTGGCAGCAACCAGCATGTGTAACTGCGTGAGATCTCCGGAGTGCTGGTCTGTCCACAGCATTACTACTGAAGCTTCAACTAACATGAAGTAGAAGACACATGGTAAAACAATAGGATTGTTTGTCAGAACACCTTAAGTATGAAAATAAAGCAAGTTTCTTTTAGCCGCAGCAAGAGATTCACTGAAATATCAATAGATCTGCCTGATTTTATTTCCTCCAATAGAAAAACTCCTCAACAGAAAATCCCAGATTCTGCAGAATCTTAGGAGGATTCTTCAACGATTTCAACAGAAGCTTGTTCATATTGTAAAGCTCAAATATTTTCACTAATTTGCTGGATTAAGAATACTCCAAAGCTAGTGCTTTAACTTCAAATAAAACATTTTATTTCACAGATAAACTCATGACTATCAATCTGAGGTCTAGTCCACATGATAAAATTCTGTCAATGACTTCTTCTCCCTAAAGAAAAATGAGGTGATCTTTGAGCTTTGCAGTAAGACTGCTGAGGGGATACAGCCAAGCTACGGAGTCAGAGAAGCAGGAACCAGCATTTGGAAGAAAATCCACCAGAGAAGCTGGGGAATCTCCCTCTTGGTTTTGGGGTGATAGAAGGAAACCATGGACCCAGCATAGGAGTGCTCTGAAGGAGCAAATATGCGTGCGGTGTGTGCATGCAAGGGCGAGTGTGCAGGAGGTGAGAAATCCAGCCCTCCATTACTTCAGCCTGTTTGATGCTAAACACTCACCTTTCTGCAGCATCCATAAAGCGTAGGAACACTCAGCCATTATCATGCGCAGTGGATTGTATTTGATTTAGTAAAGCAACTGGATTCAGGTTTTAATGAAGCGAAATAAATTTGTTTTCACACACAGCAAAGATAGTGAACCATACATTACACAAGTTCTCTCTGCAGAGGCATGAAAAGATCTTGACTCTGACCTAGTCATCCCCGTCTCACTCCACAACAACTGAGACAAACAGGCATTTCTGGGGCATGACTCACCTCGTCACGAGAAGATTTTAAAAAGGTCAGAGGAGCCCCTGTCTAGTAGCATCCATCTCTCTCCCCTGACTGCGAAGGAGATGCAGCATGACTACCTCAAATGCAGGCATACAAAACACTTGAGCAAATGTACTCATTAGCAGTGTAAAACATGACAGCTGTTCAAAAGGAGACCTGTCCAGAAACCTACCAGAGGATACAACAGCTTTATCATAAGGCGGGAAGAGCTTAGAGAAAAACAAAACAAGGCAACAGTCTATATACAATGCCACAAGGCTTTCCTAAGCAGAGAGCAAATAAAGCCGGTCATGAAAT
Source organism: Oxyura jamaicensis (assembly GCF_011077185.1). Classification (NCBI taxonomy): domain Eukaryota; kingdom Metazoa; phylum Chordata; class Aves; order Anseriformes; family Anatidae; genus Oxyura; species Oxyura jamaicensis. Next base: position 116,639,177 of record NC_048893.1, read on the forward strand.
GCATCAGTACATTGTCCTACTGCATCCACCTCAAAGTGAGCATTGGTGGGAAGTCTGGACTTGAAAACCTATCTGTTAACCCAAAAAATAACTTCAGTAAAAGGCTACCTAGTCTACCTGATAGAAGCTTAGCAGATCAGCGTCTTTTACACTGTATAAGAAGCCAATAAAAGTGACAGAGTCCTCCAAAAATACTGCTCATCAAATGAACGGAGCATCTGAGATCATTATTTGTTGGACATTTTCAAGCTCTTTGCCCTCTCAGCACAGCCAGAGCCTCAGTCGTACCTCTCCATGCAGCTGAAGCTGCCAGAGCTGAACAGACTGCTTGCCTTCAGATTAGCTTGCATAAAAAGCAACGGGAGAGATTCGGCAGCACAATTTTCGACGCTGTCCAGCAAGCAGCAGTCAGACACAGGGCTGGAAGAGTAAAGTTCAAAGCAGCTCAATGGATCGTTGTGTGGGAACTGCTCCAAAGTAGAAGGAAGCCAACATATACTGCCAAAGATGACTTTATAGGACATGACCAAAGACACAGATTTCCACTGCAGAAATACTTTTGAGACCTGAGGCCTCAACCCCCATTGTTAGCATCCAAATTTTTCAAATGTAAAAGCCACCTAAAGCACACTGCACTCTGATACTTCATGCTGACTGCAGGGGAGAACACAAATCACGAGCTGTTTCATCTATCCTCTTGGCCATGACCCATCAAGCCAGTTCCACAATCTAATACCAGCAGGTGCTGTCCAAACAGCAGGAAGGGACAGAACACCTCAAGAAGCTGCTCCTGCTCTGAGAGCACAAAACCCACCCTTATTCAGTTATCTTCGCATTCCATATATTCCCATAGCTTACACTTCTCTCTCTTTCCAGCAAGCTGTGTAATTCCAGCAGTACTACAAATGAAAAGCTCAGGAACGTGGAGGTGGGCTTCCAGAGTTTTTTTCCGGTCCTAGAACTACTCTTATAACATTTTGGGAAAAACAAAAACAAAAAAGCACATTGTGGGCACAGGAACCATATTCCTGGGATGCTAGATTTTAGGAGAAATGGCAACAGGGAAATTATTCAGAACGATGGTGCAGAGCTGTGCTCACAGGATATTAATCATTACTTGACCTTTCCATAGCAGCTTTCTGCCGCCTTTTGGCCAAGTTTTACTTTGCCTCTCTGCATAGACAATGTTTTGCCTTCTGCCTTGCAATACACGCACCTTATGCCACTTGATACGATGCTAAAATATATCATTATTTGAAGGTCAACCTACCTCATTGGTCTGGGTTTGAAATGGAAAGCACAGTTGATGAACACTTCCAGAAGGAAAGATCTATGAAAGATGTTTCAGAGAGGGATGGGTCATCTCCAAGATGGTCTGGTGGACACAGAGCAGGCAGCTGAAGTATGCCAACATGGAAGGGATCCACGGCCTCACCTGGAGGGCATGTTCTCCAAGAAGGTGGGCACAGTCAGGGGACGCCAGCAGTAGCATCTCTTGCCACTGCTCCTGCCTGTCTCTAAATTACTGCCATCAGCCCATCACCACCTGGCCTTTAAAGCCAATTTCCTCATTTGCCAATGCAGCTTTGAGAAGTTAAGCATACATTTATGGAGGCCTGGTTAATAATTTACCAGTGTCAGAAGTGTCACATTTTTTTCCAGCAATCAAATGCCGCAAAGCCATGTTCCACAGCTGAGCATTTCCCCTTGCAGACGGTGACAGCTCTCTTTACGTATCGTGTACGGCATTTATAGTTTGAAAGATGTCCTCAGGGAGTATATAGGACTGATAAGGACAGTTTTTGCTTGGGAACACTGAAAGGTTAATAAGATTTATATATTCAATCACTGCCTCACGCAGAGATTTGAGGTAGGTTTCGTTACTTTTCAAACACTTACTAATATATCAGCTTGTTACACACAGCTCAAGCTCTTCAGCCCAGCAGACATCCTCTGAAGGATTAGCACAGACAAGCTTATCTTCAACAAAGTCTGGAAAAAATGCCTCCCTGCATGATAAACCTAGATGGCAGAGCAAGAGAAATATTCCCCCGCCCGCCGGGGGGGGGGGCCCCCCCCCACATTAACTTCTCTGAATCAAGTTATTCCCATTGGATCAAGTGATCCCATCCCATTGGCAGTAAAACAAGACTCACCAGCAGCACTGCCCCACATTTCCACGTGCCGACAATTGGCTACTGACAACCATTTGGGTCCTCTCAGGGGCTGCAGGGGAAGAACCTGTCAAGACTGAAAGTCTTATAACAGAAGACCAAGTTTCCACAGATAAAGAGGAAGTACGTGATTTTGAGTATTTACTAGTTTTTTTTGTTTGTTTGTTTTTTCAAAATCATTATTGCAAATCAACTTGTTCAAACACACCTTTTCCTCTTGAAGCAAAGCCCCTTAAGTAAACTTTCCAGAAAGCAGAGTGAAGGCAAACAAAAAAGATGTCTTGACAAACACTTTCTCGCCATCCAAAATTAATAAGCTATAACAACTCCTGCCTTTACCACTTGGGAATATCAGCAGCAGTCCAACTCTAAGCAACTAAGCTTGTGTATGCACAAAATTTAAAACAATTGCCCAACTACGAATGCTATTCCTGGAATTCTTACACAAAACACTGTAAGACATGAGATGTCAGACACTACCTTTGGTCCAACATCAGACTTTCAGCTGTTCAACACCTTAAAAGCATATGTAAACTTTTTATTCTGCTCACTTTGAACATTAAGTTTTTAAAACACACAAGCACAAAAGGTACTTTTCCACAGGACTCCCGTTCCATTCAAGACAGGAAATATGATGACTAGACAGCTGCCCAAAATTTCTTTCTAGTTTCACTACTCAGCATACAGCCCATGCCTCTTCTGTGATACATTTTCTAACTGCTGAATAGAAGCCAAGGCTTTCATATCATACTCACACACGCATATCTAAACCTTACAAACCACGCGTACCTTACAACACTGATCTGAATAATCCTGAGGTACTAGCCTAATTTTTACCTAGCAAAGCAAAAGCTTTTAACTTAATGATGACATCTACAACATGAGAGGAGAAAAGGGAACGGAAAAAAAGGAAAAAAAAGGAAGACAATTCCATAACTCAGTGCATCCCAATGGCTGGGCATTTCAGTCACGGTGAACCTGATTTTTCAGGTATACTGAGCATCCACAGTCTCCTATTATTTTAAATAAAGGTAGGGACTCCCTGCACCTTTGAACGTCAGGCCCTGAAGTATAAAATACTTTTTGCACTTCACAGAAAAAGATTCCACCCCCTCACAAGCCTTTAAAAAGGATGCAAAACCCAAATCAAGTTAAAAAAAAGAGCAAGTATTTATTAGGGCCGTAGTAAAACCCAACCAATAGTGGTCATTACAATTTCAAACCAGTTATGAAAGCAAGAAATACAACCAGAAGCTAACAAACAATGGAGCTTTGTCTTCACCAAATGATTTACTCAATGAAAGGGACAGCCTGGTAAAGAAACACCTCAGACTACTGAAAACGTATCAGGAGCATAAAACACCCTCCCCTCCAATCAACCAGCTTTTGAGGCAATTCTACTTGTAAAAGATTTGTGAACCTTTCTTCTCAATGGCTTCAAGCATAACCCAAAAAACTCCGGACCAAATGCAACAACGGGCTAGTTTGATCCCTTTTGCAAACTTTCTTGCTCTCTGCAGTGGTAATTGAGGATTAAATACTGGCTTAAAACATTATCCAAAGACAACATTGCTAGTAGAATCATAGAATCATGGAATCATTAAGGTTGGAAAAGACCTCCAGAATCACCTGGTCCAACCATCCCCCTACCACCACTGTCACCCATTAACCTATGTCCCTAAGCACCATGCCCAACCTTTCCTTGAACAACCCCAGGGACGGTGACTCCTCCACCTCCCTGGGCAACCCGTCCCAGTGCTTGACTGATCTTTCTGAGAAGAAATGTCTCATTTCCAACCTAAACCTCCCCTGGTGCAACTTGAGGCCATTCCCTCTAGTCCTATCACTGGTTATCCGTGAGGAGAAGTTGACCCCCAGCTCCCCACACCTTCCTTTCTGGACTTACAGGGGAACCAACTGCACTAGTAACATTCTCTTCAAAAGTGGAAGCACTGCACATCTCAAAATCCCGTGGAATGGCAGATGGAAAAGCTTCCTAATTGAGCCCAGTATTGTTCAGCAGCCTGTTTGATCAGGCTCTTCTGCAGCGCAGTGATGCCAGCCCATAGGTCAAACACAGTATGAATTCAAACATTTGCAGAGAGCCCGCAGCACGCAGAGCTGTTTGCACGGAACATCCTCAGCAAGGTTTCCTGCCATAGGGAAACCTGGGGTGTTCAAGCAGGGAACACCACTGCATTAAACAACACCAGTTCAAGGAAACCTTAAACTTTTTGAAAATAGAGTTTAAACCCTTTCTTTGGTGTACAGCAGAGGGAAGAGAAAAGCAGTGCAGATTGAAACATAATTTCCTAGGAAATAAATCTATTTTTACATCATTGAATTTCATGACCAAGACATGAGGAACTCAGATATTTTATCCATTTTACCCAGTACATTTGGTAAACTCATACACAGATACATATATTAGATGATGGTAATGATCACTAGTCAGAACAAAATGGCTGGATGGTCTCTCTACTGCATCATTCAACTTTGCCAGCAGTACATAAAAAGATTGAGTGCATCAATATAATGCAGTTCAATCAACTGCCTGGTAGCTCATCAAAATCATTCAAAGAAAAAAAGAGAGCGGTACTGATGTAATTCTATTTTTTCATGCTACAGTAAGATTTGAATGTCCTTCTGCTAAAATGGGCTACGGGCACCACAGAAAACCTTCAGGTATTGCCTATTTGTTTAGTTTCATATGCATCAGGAAATTACCCCAAAACACAGTCTATTATGTCCATGGAAATCCAGAACACTGTTAGGGAGCTTCCTGTGCCAGGCTTGCTCAGTCAAAATTCCTCCATGCAGTACATCTTGAATACAGATGTGACAAACTACCACAAAAAAGGAATTCAGTTTCTCCTTTACAGAAATTACCTAACTTCTCAACGTTTTCTTATTGTTTTGGAAGGGAATTCTTTTTACTAGCAATGTAGACCTGCCAAATCTCATCCGCTAAGATTCATTCAGCCCCCATCATAGGCTTCCCTTCTTGTCGTGTCTCCATCACAGTAGCACAAGTGCTTTCCCCTGATCTGTGAGCTGCTGGACCGACGAAGCTGAACAGTTCATCACACACTTGGCAGATGAGGCAAGAGAGGATAAAAACTAGAGTGCTGCCCCATAACTCGGTTCCCCCACGAGGATGCACTGTCTACAGGTGTCGTTGATGTGAGCAGATCCGACCCTTCTAAATGACCTGACGTACGCTGGAAGCATCCATGACAAGGCTCACCCATGGCATGGTCTCCTCCTTGTTAGTGAAGGGAGTAAGCCAGGCTACCGTAAAATAATTTGTTTAAACAGAAAACAAGCTTAACTGCTTATACACAGTCCAAATGTTTGCAAACAGGGAAGTTCTACCCATGAAGACAAATCAGGAGAGGGACAGTTACATTCCCAGGTCTCTAGGTGTGGACTAGAATTAGTTTAATAATGAATCCACCATCCCCAGGCGTACTGAGCAGCAGGCCTTATTGCTGTGACAAACCAAGATTACTCATGACCTACTGTGGGGCAAAGAGAGCAGAAGTAGATGGATGTTTTCAGACCCTGGAAGACACCCTCCAGTGTGGAGAGGCAGATGAGAAATCAGGATTAATCGACCGCCTAATTGCTAGGCACAGATTACTCAGCGCCACTCATCTTTCGTTCTGCTGCAGAATTGGATAAGTAGGACTGGGGCCATCAAATTCAAGAGAATGCTGGGGAATACATAATGCTCATCTTATGTGCATTTACATCTATAATATCACATGAGACTATTCTCAAAATTCAGCCATCAATTTGTCTGCTCATGTAGAGCCCTCTGAAGTTTTCATCAATGTTTCAAATATTCTCCTGCAGTAGGAGGCAAAGCTGCCCTACAATTCATTTAAAGGCATTTAAGGATAAGACAGTTTTAATGTTATTTGGCTCTCTAACACTTAAATCAATTTTTGTCTGCTTAGTAATTTATTATGGAAACTTGTAAAATAAGTGCCAGCCGTACAAGTAATTTTCATGTAAATTACCGTCAAATACCTTAAGTCTTAGGACACTGTCATGTAAATGATCGGTTTGCCCCTGCTCATGAGAATCTCTATTACCCTGTAAGAAAATGAACAGTGATAATTCCAGAGAGGAACAGCAGACAGGCACTGAGGTGAAACTGTCTTCATCAGTACTGCACAGCGGATCTCCTGGTTCTCCTTATCCCAGCTCCCAGCTATACAGGAACAACCCCTTCTCTCGTCTCAGGAGGCTGTTTGGAGGCAAAATACACGCAGGGATGCCAGGCTCCCTGATATCATCAATATACCAGACTTTTCACTAAAACATACATACATTGTTTCAAACTGAAGTCCCCCATTTATTTTCTGTGCCAAAACAGGTCCATTCTTCCTTGATTTACCTACGAATTTTGGTGGACCAGGAAGCCTCCCCATTGTAAACTAACTGTTTTTTCCATTGTAAAAGGTTGCACTTCTATTACCTTTGCCAAGTTACCCATCAGAGCTGAAGTTTTCCATGATATTCAGGTTGAGGTTTGAGGACAATCTACAGCCAAAGTTTCTGAGAAGAGCTAGAAAAAGAAAATCACGTTGTTATATCTATGACAAAGTAGAAGCAATCTTCATTCCCACTAATTCATATAAAAGTTGTAGGCTGGGACTTAAAGCTTAAACAAGGAGAGAGAATATTTTCTTTCATGAAATATATTATTGTGGAAGATGTTAAAATAAATCTAATTAAAATAAAATTTTAAACTTGTGAAGGAAGACATAGCTCATACAAATTTGATAAAGACTTGCTAGAGTGACCAATAACATGAAGACAGGCAATTTTCAAGGGTCAAATTTAGACTGATTTGGGGGGAATAGAAAAATACAGAACGAGAAAACACCCTAAGTGTGAGACATTCTGCTCAACCTCATCTATAAGCATTGTTATTTATGCCAGCTAGAATACATCCAGACCAATTAATTACCTCTCTTCTCACCCAAACCAGAAGCGAGGATCTTTTGAGCACTTTCCATAATCATTTCCGTCTTCACTCACACAATAAAAATGAAATTTTTGAATAGCTGAAACTATTTTCTTCTCAAAAAATAAGGGATACTACGTATCAAACCAATTAATTCATTTGAAAAAGAAAATATTGTCTAAGTCTCAAAACTATAAATGGTTTAAAAGTTAATTAAATGGGTAGATTGACAGAGAGGCACATAAACCTTAGACTGTGGACTATCTACCCTGGGCTGTTTAAATATAGAAACAACTCCACTCAGTAAGTTTCACTGAACTTAGAAAGCTTGTCTTAATTTTCATTGTTATCAGGTCTATAAATTGCAGTGGTTCAGATACAAAATTGAATAAAGAAACACAGGGGCAGTGGTTCCATTTAGTTAGGGAGCTACAGAAAATTATTGGGAGCGTGTGGAAATAAAAACATTATTCTGTATTTGCCCTATTTCTTCCATTCTTTCAAATGGAGAGACAGAAATGCCAGCCTCTCTGGACTATTTTTTTCCTCCTGACCCAGTGCAAGTGTTTTTATGTTTTGCTTTAAGAGACCATAAAAAGCTGCACTAGCATGGGTCATGAAATCTCAGTGCAAAATACCATGGTTAATGGTTGTAAGCCTTAAATACCATCAGGCTGTTTTCAGCTTGGCTGACTGCCCTCCTTCACGAAGTGGGTAACCACTATCTTCTCCCCACCCCCTCCCCAGGCACCACCCCTTTTCTTTTTTCTTTTTTTTTTTTTCCCCACTAATTTCCTGTGAGGTCTTTTAGAGAGCTGAAGGTATAGCAATATTTAGGTACGGGAGTCATTCTGTCCTTACTATTTCACTGGAATACAAGAGCGAAGAACTATTCCACCATGGGCTGGAAAAGTGACACCTTAGAAATGGGAAAAGTTTTGATTTTGTTTGAGCTTGAGGCAATTATTTTCTTCAGGTTTCAGTCACCACTACAACAGTCATTCTGATCAAATTCAACCTAGAATAAAACTTACTCAAATGCATTTTTATGGGTTACAGTATAGATTTTTTTTCTAATCCAGATATACCACAAACATTGGAAAGTCTACTTTAATTTTCAAGCTTGTCATTAAAATCTGCCCCCATAAACACACACATCTCATTTTCATATAACTTAGGTTTTGGTAGAAGAATGTGAGAGCTGACAGTTCTGCCACCAGCCTCCAGACGTCTTCCAGATGTGCAGAGGCATGCACATGAGTGTCCATATACATGAGGGAATAAACCATTTATAAAACGAATAACTGGTAAAACTTCAGTTTATTTCTAGAGAAATAATCCCGGACGTCAAGTAACGCGCAATATTTCACTACAACATCAGGACGGCTCAACTGTTCCTATACACATTCCTATACATTCTCATCCTATACATTCTCATGCTGATCTTGCATTTACATTTATGTGACAGGGTTTTAAACCAAGCCAGTTGGAGAAGCAAGCCTCTGTTACGGAAGACCATGCCACTGTAGTGCAACAAAGCCCACAGGCAGGAAGCCAAAAATCAGGCTGTACTGTGCTGTTTGTTTTAGAACTGATAGCCTCAAAACACCAACAGGTGTTAGCAGGAGATGCAGCAGTAATAAATAAGGTGGATCAAACAATTCCTCTAATAACAGAAAACTTCTAGTTATATTAACAGTCATTGCAAATAATTTGATCATGCTCCCTGCATTTAATAATAGAGAAATTCCATAATACAAAAATTGGCAGCTGGCAAGTTGAGAAACAACTGCTTGAATGTCACCGCTGACCAGTAGAAAGATTTCTCCTTATCTTTAAGGAATCGTGCATGAAGCCCGTTTTCTCTTTGCATTATCCATATTCCCTGGTAAACAGAGAATATCATACGACAGGGATAATGCATTAACCTCAGCCATACTTTCCACTGCTATTTTCAGATTCTCTCAACAGAACTAGTTGCTGTCTTCGTGCTGTGTAGCTTTGAAACAAACCACAAGCAGCTTAGGTATACTAGGTCCTTCAAAACCAAAGAGACAAACACACCAGGAGGTAGAACAAAACTCCTTCTAAACCACAAAGCACAGACGGCTAATTGTCAGTGGCTGTCTGCTTATTCCCTCCCCTTCCCCTTCGAGACATGATGTTGCATAGCCCTGCTGCTCATATTTTTCCTAAAAATTGTTATTTGGGAATGCATATTGTTATAACAGTAAAGGAAAACCTTTTACAATGGTATAAAAGAGTGCCCAGATTACTTATGTCCAGGAACCCCAACATAAACTCACTTTTAAGACCTCATATATGTATTTTTACAGCTTTTCTTCCCAAAATGCTATTTAAATATCAACTTATTACTGAAAGAAGAATGCTTTGTTACATATTTAATCGTTTATGATTTACTGGCCTTTTGATTGTCTTCCTAAAACAACAACAAAAAGTGAGTGGAAAGATAACAATGGGGGATCTTACATTCACAGCAAGGCTCAAGAAAATTTGCAGTAATGAAAAGAAAGCTTTCGGTCTCCTCACTTAATTTATGCACTAACAACTGAGTATGACTTTGTTGCTGTCCTCAGGCATAAGCTATCTCAAGATGTATTTGCATAGTTATCTAACATTTTCTCTTTGTGATTTAGAGAGTTTCCTATGCATATGAATATACACACATTTATTCTTCCTGAACACATCTCCAGCTTTTACGCTACACAGACTACCGTTAAACCCTAATGTTGAACTTTTGAGGTTATTTCATTGTCTTGTCCCATTTCACACTTGCGCTCTCCTCTCTCCCAGGAGCAAGTCACAGGTGCCAGACACCTGGGAGCATACAACAGTCCCCAGTGTATCCTCTGCCAACTATCACAGCATCTTCACCTGGTGTAAGGAGAAGAATGGATGGACACAAACACTCCAAATCCAAGAAGGAAAAACTACTTATTTATCCTCTGGCTTCAGATTGAATTTATGTAAGTGAAAAGCATCTCCCCTGGAAAACCAACGATGGCAACAAGAGAAGAAGCTCCCCTCCATTTAGTGACCACTATCTTTTTACCAGTTATTACGTCATTTGTATTCCAATTAAAAAAAAAAAAAACAAAAAAACAACACACATCTCCAGCTACTTGAGACTTGCACATGGTGACATTATGTTCTGTTCCTCTTACCATTGTTCTGCCTCTCAAGTACTACAATGAAAAAAACGTCACAGCGTAGTCTCATTCTCTCACCAAGAATTCTTCTTACCGAGAACAGGAGGGCCAAAAGGGGTAATTTTTGGAAATGTCAATAATAAAGGCAGTTGCAAGTAAGTGCAAGTTGATACATCGGCTGCAGTCTACTTACAAGTAGAACCAGAAGAACTGTACTGAGTCAAAGGACAGGAGTACCACATTTCTAATGTTAGGGCATAGGTTTTTTTGATTGTCCTATGTACCATGCACAGTATTTACAATACACTATTCCACAACCAATAGTTTGTACAGTTAAAGATCTTTCATTTTTCTTCATTCATGGAGCTTTCAAATTTGAGATCTGCTTTTTGTGCACTAATGATACAAATGAAAAAATAAAACACAACAGACTCGCAATCCATGCTATATTGTCTGACAGCTTTCTTTCCATTATCACCTGAAATACTGCCTTGCCCAGATTTAAGGTTAAGGAACAGTTACTCATTTTCTAATATGCTTTTTCAACTGAAGGAAGAAAGGTCAGGCTAATTAAGTATTATTTGCGATATTACTACACATTTTAAAGTCATATTCAACAAACATTTAACATGTCTCTGAACCAATGCGTTATGTTTGAGGTGAAGCTTAATAACGATATTAATCCATTAACAAAGCCCACTCAGAGGAATCTCCTCAGAAGCCAACATGAGGCTGTGGTGGTTCAATGACTGAAAGCCAGAACCTTTATGGTGAGAGCAGGCACAGAACAGGCCAGCAGAAAGAACAAGCGTGTGTTCTGCACTGGTACGGCCTCACCTCGAGCACTGTGTGCAGTCTGGGGCACCACAGTATAAAAAGGACATCAAACCATTAGAGAGTGTCCAGAGGAGGGCTACAAGAATGGGGAAGGGTCTAGAGGGCAAGACGTATGAGGAGTGGCTGAGGTCCCTGGGTTTTTTCAGCCCAGCCCAGAGCAGGCTGAGGGGAGGCCTCATGGCGGCCTACAGCTCCCTCACGAGGGGAGCGGAGGGGCAGGCGCTGAGCTCTGCTCTCTGGGGACAGCGACAGGACTGTTCTGAGAAGTGATCAACAATGTACTTTGTTGCTTATTTACAAGTTCTACTACTGATGCTTTGTTACTGTTAATGCAGATCATAACAGAGCTTGCTCTCCTCACACAAAAGGCACAGAACTATACAGACACTGATGAAGTCAGAAGCAGGATTGCGCCCAAGATTGTGCCTCAGTTAAAACCATCTACAGCCGCACTGGAAGCGGAAGGATGTGGAAAATGAGCACAAATGCTTCAGAACATTCATTTCTCCTCATTTTCTCAAAACCCAGTTTCATTGTAGCAATCATCAGCATTATCTTTGCTAAGTTAGTGAGAAGGCTTTTACACTCACCAGTACTCCACCAAGCCTAAAGCTGAATGCTTAACTGCTTTTACTTCTACACGTAGTCTTTTTATAGCTGGAAACATGGTGTGCAAAACTAACATTAAAGACACTTACTCAAAATTAATCAGAAATGAGCTCATGATTTCAATTCAAAGTAGTTTTAATATATAACTATTACATTATGTATTTAGATTTTTATTTGAGAATGTGAATTTTCAGAATTCATTTCCCACAAATCATTCTGAAATGTTTTTGCTGCCTTCCGTAACAGAAATGAAATATCATCAGCGAGGTCATGATTCAAAGTGACTTCAGGGTGAACGACAAATTCCTGGCAAACCAGAGAGCTTCTCAAACATGAAGAAAAGGGCTGATCAGGTTTGACTTGCAGCTTACTACAGATGCTAGTATTTGAACAACGCTCTAAAAGATTATCGCAACCATAACCAGAACAACCTCCTGCCTAAAGACATTCAGATTAGCAGGAAATCCAGAGGAGTGTTATTTCTTGTCTGCAATGCCAACACCCCAGGTATTAATAGAACGTGCGATTAAATTGACCTAAATGGTCTCCATTCAGGTTCTTCCCTTTGAAAAGCCGAAACCAGACAAATGTTTACCAACGAAAGTACAGGACCCAGGAATATACCAGCTCCACCACATGTTGAACTTGTCACGCCCTCGTCTCTCAGTGCATTCCTTACTCACTGCAGCACCAGCCAGATGACACCCGTGTTTGCACTGGTTACTCATACCTCTCCACCCTTCATTGCTGCTCTACTCACTTCACTGAAGGATGTATACCTTTGAGCAGAAAGAAAATACCAAGAAGGCATATCCTCCTCACTTGTTAGTTTTCAGTTGTACCTAGTGAATCATTATTCTCCAGTGCATTAATTTTCTTTCCTCCATACCACATCCACCTTGTTCATATTTTTCTGAGTGTTTCAAAATTAGTGTTTACACAACATTCCCACTATAACCTTAGCTATGGCTTCATTCTTTTCCCCCCAGCGAATATTTAACACTGGTAATAACAACAAAGAGGGTTGTACTCTAGATAGTGATGCTGACAGTTAACAGAAACACTCACTAGTATATCACCTAAGCCTACTTAAAGTATATCTGTAGGGCAAAGGGACAGCAATACTCCTGGAGAAAAGTATATGTTTATACCCTAACTTCAGAGCATGACAGAAGTCAGATAACCTGGTTCATAGTTAGCAGCCGTGAGAAAATTTGCAGGTACAACAGTCAGCGTACAAAAAGCAGCTAGAAAAAAGTGCGTTCTGCAATGTTACACAACACTTAAGTCAGCCATATTGCCATTTTTTTATTATTTATCTCCAAAAATGCTCTGAACCTACTGGTTTGAAGCATACTCCCATTCATTATATTCATGTCTTTTATATCACTTTACACAAGATGAGATTCCTGATACACCCCCCCCCCCCATATAAAACTCATTCTCTTCTGTCCCTCTTAACAGACTCCATAACGCAGTTAGTACTATTTCTGCACTAAAGTGAATAGAAGGTAATTTCATCACAAGATCTTTAATTGACAGTATGTGTGAGTTATACTTCCCTTATCCTTCTGAAGTTTTGTCCATGTGTGAGCAACTGTCATGTTTGAGTTCATAAGCCTGTTTATTATTTTAAGCAGGTTTAATATTCTGAGAACTACAATTTCTTTTCCTCCATTCCCCTCCCCCCAGCCTATCAAGAAAAGGAAATGAGGTTTTAGATCTTGTCTTTTCCTAAACCTGACCTACCTCTTCTACAGTTCTGAAACACCCCTGAGATGAGGAATTAAGCTCAGCTTCAACTTGTATACAATTGCTCAAAAAGCAAATCAATCCTGTCATGTAGTAACTGCAAATGAAAAATATCATTGACAAATGGCTTGCTTTCAAACAGTGCTTTCTCGCCGAAGTCTGTCAAATAATGGAATCCTTGGAAACAACGTTCCCATGGTCATGGACATTTGCTTCCATGGTATTCAGATAGCAACTTAGAAGTTCAATACCATATGTACAAAAACCAGTTCCCTCAAGCTCAACTCTGCTGTTCTAGCCATAGAAACGCATTGGTGCTACGTACAATTCCTACACTGTCTCCATCTCCATTACACGTTTAAAAAAAAGTGGTACGCTCATGCTGTGGACATGTTTCGCTTTCATCTGCTGATGCACCACTGATTCCACTATTCATAAGGCGTACAGGTGAAGGATATTAGTCTAACCCTAAACCTAGCACAGTCTCAGTGAAGAGATACTAATAAGTTCAGTTGCATTCAGATCACAAGTCATTCCAATGCATAACACAATGCTAAAAGCAGTCTTCCTTGCAATAGAAGTCTGCAGTGAAAGGTAATTTCTCACACACACACACACACACACAAAAAAAAAAAAAAAAACTATGACAAATTCATCTGGAACCAAGACACAGACCAACTGAAACAGGAACTTACGTGTCAACAGCAAGAGATGCCCCTGAGAATATAAATGTTCCAGAGATGTATTGAAGTGAAGGTACAGAGCCAGTCTCTTGAACAAAGAAAACAAACAACAACAACAGCAGCAGCTCATTTAAGTACATTCCTGTTGAAGTTCATTTGCAGAACGTAGTATGAACCACTGTGGAATTTTGTTTCATCTCTAAATTTCTAAGCAATACAAAAAGCATACCCAGGGAAGAGTTACAGTGAAAATAAAAAGGTGCAGATTACCGTAATTGCATTATGAAGAAACTCCAGTTCAGGCCAAGGTAAACATTAAAGGAGAGAGAAAACAAACAAACAAAAAAAAAACAAACAAGCAAGAACACACAAATTCAGCTCCTGCACAATTGGCTCTGCAGCTATGCCTCAGCATATTGGGAGGGACACAAGAGATCCCAACACACAATATTGAAAAATAATTAAATAAATAAAAACTCCACAGAACTGGGCTACTTGGTCACAACCCAGGAGAGCCCAAGACACAAGCTTAAACAGATCTTTCCTGTTGCAGAGCAAGACTGCTCTGAACAGGAGGCTTCATTGCCATACACTGCACATGTATGTTTGTGGTTGTCCTGCATAAATAGGTGGGAAAAAATGCTCTAAAGATCCAAAGAGAAATATACCTGTATCAGCTTCCTACATCTACTATGCAAATGCCTTTTACTACTCCCCTTGGACTCAGAGCCACACTGTTCTTCAAGGTTCACTCTTCCAGCCATTCTTACCTATTCTGCTTTCTTACGTTTCCAGGCTCCAGGACAACACATCAATATGTTAATCCCTGCTATCAAGAAAGTTTGATAAGAAGGCAGAGTAAGTGTAGGCAAGGCAGCAGCAATAAAGAACTGGGAAACAACGTGCTCAGTCACTCAGCAATCCTGCACTGCAGCTGACTTCAGCCTTCACTCTGTCAGCAGATTCCCTTTCTCCCCACCTCCCCAAAGCCAAATCTTTCTAACAGAGTTAATCATCAGATAGGAAATTCACCTCTTCCCCGATAAGGAGATTTAGAAGAAATAGCATTATGTAACAAGAACATGTTATGTAGATAACGCAAACAAGGAGATAACTGCAACATCACACTGTGAACTGCTTATTAAGATTCTTCATACCTCCTGTCTTTCTACTCTAGAAATGCAGCACCAGCCTCAAAAAGGCTTTTTACAAGGAATTTTGTTTGAATTATTCTTCCATCCCAAAAGAACTTAGGAATTCAACTACCATGAAATCTATAAAAGTCAAAGCATGCTGATAAGCATCTCTTCAGAGTACACACAGTGCTGAAGACAGCTTAGAAACATTAACATATTAAGTTCCCTGAAACGCTCAAGCATACTGATACTGTCTGGAAAGCATAACCTCCAAGCCTGACAAAACATGTTCCTCAAACCTAACTCAGATCTACAGGCAGCAACTCTCATCGTCAGAAATTCACTGGAACCACGTAGATGCCAATCAAGCACAGAGTCTCCTGGCTGTAATTGCACATGGGGGATAAGTTGATTTGGAAACACACAGACAAACACACAGCCAAAACCTAGCCATCGGTGTTACTTGAGCAAAACCAAAGAAAATTAGGGGAGTAAAGGCAACAAAAGGAAATTATAAAGAGCATGCACTCTGAGACAGCACAGCTTTCCTGACTACATGCCTAACAAGCAATAAGGGGTTGTCAGGATCACCTGTTCCAGTCTTCCCCCTGCACTCAGCCCGTAAGATCTCCCCATACTAAGTACTATTAAAAACAGACCTGCCTTTAAACCAAGGTTGTTTTTTTGAAAGTTTTTTTTTTTTATATATATATATAATCAGTAATAAAAAAGAACTTACTGGTCTAATGAGTGTTGTTATTTGAAGAAACTGCACTCCCTTTCTAGTGTCCTGATGTCAAAGTTTAAATTTCCAACACTGGATGTTGTTAAGCCTTTGCCAGCTTGACTTAAAAGTCCATTATTCCTCACCTTTACATTCCCAGACAGTGATCCGACCACTTCCTTCACCCTTTTGGATCCCCCCAAGACCACACACTCCGAGAGGCTGAACGACAAGGTAAATGTTTCTTACACCAGGGTGGGCTGCATCTGGCACCAACACCTCCACCTGAAGGGCACGCAGCAACACCTGTGGACCCCACAGGCAGCTTCCCCTCTCCCCCCACCAAGCGAGGGGATCGTCCCCAGCTGCTGCCCACCAAACTCCCCACACCTTTCCCAAGTCACCTGGGGCACAGAGTCCGCTGACCCACTGCATGGTGCAAGTCCCTGCTGGCTATGCTGAGACACGTATTTGGCTGGGCACGCTTGTTAGCTACCGAGTAACCCAAACTGCTGTATATAAATATCATTACATTTAATAGTCAATAGTCTGTTTCTCGTGGAGTCACCTAGGTGGGGAAAGACCCTCCCGATCACCACATCCAGCCTGCCCTCCCGACCCCCATCGCCACCCCACGTCCCTTAGGGCCACAAGGCGAAGCAAAACCTGGAAGGAAGCCCCGCAGACCCCCGGCGGGGCCACCCGGCACCCGGGCGCCACTCACCCGGCTCAGCGACGGAGAGGAGGGGAGATGGGAGCCGCCGCTCCCCGCCGCCCCTCCTGCCGACCGGCTGCCGCAGGCAGGCAGCGTCCGCTACCTCCCGATGTCCGCCTTGCGAGAGACGGGCACACGGCAGCGCCTCCCGTCAGGGCACCCGCGGTCCGAGGAAACCTAGGGCTCTAGAAAACTGAGATAAATAAATAAATAAATAAGAAGCGGCTGCGATTACGGGAGACGGGCGGGCACGGCGGCAGGTGCAGCCCCGCGGCCCGCCTCCCTCACCCCTTCGCCGCCGGCCCGGCCCGGCCGCCCCTCAGCGCCCCTCGGCGGCGGGAAGGGCCGCCATGTCGGCCGGCCGCCGGGACGGGGCAGGGGCAGCCCCGATCCTCCGCTGTAACCGGGGGCAGACTACAGTTTTCGTCTGCTTGTTTTGTCTGCAGTTGGGTTTTGAGCCCAAAATGGGCTCGGGAGGGAGAAATAGGTGCTGTTGTGGGCGGTGGGTGAGGGAAGTGTCCGAGAGGTGAAACATCACTGAAGGGCATAATGTGCAATGGAAGTCCAGCTATCCTCCCTGGGGCTGTAGGCAGCAGTTTTTCAGTTTTATCGCTGCTGCTTGTAAGGCTTCGAGTGAGGGAGATTTATCAAGCAGCGAAGGTCTTACAAAATATCCCCCAATTTAAAAGGAATCACACAAAATGGTGTCTGGGTTCATCCTCGTGAATCAAATGATTCATCCACCCTTGCCGGCATCCCCAGGCACACGAAGAGTGAGTGCCCATAGCAGGTGTTTAAGACAGACGAGGAAACATGGACCTGTGTGTATTGCCTAGTGTGTTACAACAGGGTTTGAAACCCGTACTGTATGCAGATATAGGCCACGTGAAAATACTAAAGAGCGGGTCTTTTTCACGGCTTTAGCTGATTTTAAAATGATTCCAATGGTCATCACTTTCAAAAAAATTACTATGTGCAACCAAAATCTCCTGCTCTGTTCTCACATGTAAAATTGTAGCACAAAAAAAAAAATGCAGTTTGTGCACAACAGTGGCTTAATGTTACTTGTTACCTTCAAATTCCTAGCATCCTATTTTTAAGAAACTACACTGCTTGTGTTAACCCAAACAACACATATGTTGGGAAGTTTACACTAAGGAGATACAGTGTTTGCTGGCTTGATACACAAATACAACTCCTTTGAGAACTAACTGGAGTTTGCAGCCTGTTATACTCACACCAGCATTCTTTCCCTTGTTCATGAAAAGCTCTGAATGGATCTGCTCTAAACTAAATGCTCAGGTACATCATTTGGCTGTATTTACCAAAATAATACACTGGTCTTTATAACAGTGTGAATCAACATCAATAAAGATACGCAAATAAATATTTTCTGTAATTCTTATTTTTGAATATTAAAACACAAGCTTCAAATTTACATGTTTTTTTATTATTATTTTTATTGTTTTAGTTTTGGCTTGTAAATGCTGTTTTGGGGGGTGGTGAGTGGAAAGAAGGGTTAATAACCACTTGCACAACAGTCTGATGGCTGAGATACAGCCGTACCCACCAGAATAACCAAGTACAAGGAGAATTTCTGAGAAACATCACAGACTTTTTGTGCTTCCATTGGGATAGAAAGCAGCGTTCCACAAAGACTGGAGACCCATAGTATTCTGGTAGCACTGGCCCATGCAAATCCACATTCATAACTATTAAGTGCCCTTTGTGATCTATAACAGACCACATGAACAACGGGCTTTATAAATCATAATTACAGAAAATAGATTTCTAAATACACCACAAGACCTATTTAGAAGAAACATAAAGTATTCATGCTATGATTTCATTGGTGACTTCAGTCTCAGTTGCTCACACTTACGTCACCATAAGGAATTACCCCACTAAGGTCCCTAGCTGCAGCTTTGTTAGGAATGACTCTTAGTATTCATGGTCCTTTTCCAGAGTGCTATGGCAACGCTCCTGCCCTCTGGGACAGTGGTTTTCTGGTAGGTTTTCTTCTCTGGATAAGCAACTGCTAACTCCACACACCAGAAATCAACGATCTTTGACATTTATTGATATCCTGGTTCACACAGCCACAACATCTTCTAAACTCACAGAACTTGCACAAATTAAACACAGTTCAATGACGTTAACAAAGAAAACCTAGTTTCTGTGCTTTCAGTTAGCACTATAGAGTGCTCTGCAAGCTTTTATTTCTCCTCACCCAAATCTATTCTAACAGTAAATACCAGAAAAGTAGGCTACTGCAGCAGTTTGCTAGAACAAAAAGTTTTAAGTGAGAGATCATGTGGCATGGAATAGAAAAGGGAATTTTTGAGAATCACTCATAGCTGTTAATAATAAGAACTGAAGTGGGATAACTAGAATCATAGAATCATTCAGGTTGTAAAAGACCTCTAAGATCATCCAGCACAACCTTTAACCTAGTACTGATAAGTCCACCACTAAACCATGCTATTAAGTTCTACATCTACACATTTCTTGAAGACCTCCAGGGACGGTGACTCAAGCACTTCCCTGGACATCCTATTACAATGCTGCCCAACCCTTTCAGTAAAGAAATTTCTCCTAGCATTCAACCTTAACATCCCCTGGTGCAACTTGAGGCCATTTCCCTTCTCCTTATCACTTGGTACTTGGGAGAAGAGCCCAGTCCCCACCTTGCTATAGCTTCCTCTAAAGTCACATTTCACTCCTAAATAACATACATGTAAGGAGCAGAATTTGAAGATAAATTTGAAGAAGAAAATATGTTCAAGGAAGTTGAAATGTGCAAGTTCCCATCATCCAGTTGATCATTCCCTATGCTATTTTCCAGAAGTGAAATTGTGTCTCTAACAAAGAGGGACGACTGTGCTTTTTACTTTCTTTGCTCAAGGTTTTGAGCTGTCGTGTGGTGGAGGTCTTCATTAAAAAACACACACAGTTCAGCAATGCCTTCCAATGCTTAGAAATGCTTAGATGCTTAGAAAGTTATAGAAGCTACTGATTTTGCAGTGTCTTATTTCTGACTATTTTTTTCAGTGGTTTGAGTTCTTGAATGGTCTGCATTTTAAATGATGAACTTCTTGGCATTTCTGCAAAAAAGGGTCCCTGGTCAATTTTTAATGGTGCTTGTGACACAGATGTGCTTCACTCTGCAGCCAGAACAAGATGGGGGACAAGATTTTAATTTCAAAAAAAAAAAAAAAAAAAAAAAAAAAAATGTCTGTTATGATGCACTAATGAATAATGAGGCAAAATAATATTTCAGGAAATACAGAAACTGCTGCAGAAACAATAACATCAGTATGATTCTTTAGACCATTCATTGGCTTTTTCAGCATTCCTCCTAGAAAGAAGATAGATTTATTTAAGCAACATTAATAAGCCATGTCTTATGAATTTTATTAAAACATGCACGTATATTATTTACTCTGAGACAGTTACTTCTCAATTCCTGCTTGGTGAGTGCATGACATACAAGGCTGGATGGAATTCCACATCACCCTGTAAGCTATGGTGTCTTCAGTGTTCATCAGAAACTGTTGTGAGATCAGCATGGACAAGTAACCACCCGATCCGGACCCACCCGCCTGTCTTAGGAACTGGATTTTGTATTTTCAATAGTATTGGGCTGCAAGTCAAAGTCTTATTCCTGACCTTTTTTTGCCCTACCATCTTTACTTACATGACATGAGGTTTTCTTACTACAAAGCCAAGAAACTTTCCTCTGAGAGAAAAATAATATTTTTCAAGCTTCATTTCAGTTATTCACAGTATACCTAGCCTTCTCTTCTTCTCCATGCTGAGAAAGTGATATCAAAAGCAGGATGGACATAAAAAAGGTGTTCTACAAGAAGAACAAAGCCTTCTCTTCTACAAAAGAGCAATATTTTGAAAAGGCAATTATTTAGGGTTTTTCTTAATGGTAGTTACTACAGGAACAGAAAAATTACATGTCACAGGCTTAGAAGTGAAAAAGGGGGGAACTGCTGTCATTAGCTGTTCTGAGACAAGGACATTTCTGTTTCATCCAGTGAAAAGATTTAGAAAAGCAGGTATTTACAAAAAGCTTTTCAGGGTAATTACAGTGCCTCCAGTTCTTTTTAAAGAAGGCAGACTTAGAGACATATTGAATGCAGCAACACATTTGTGCTTTCTCTCTCACACATCATAAAATGAGGAATCTGTCTGCTTCTGCTTCAGTACGTTTAAAACAAAAAGAGTAAGAGAATACAATTATGGGTGTCTCACTGTGCTATGTTAAGCCAGTATTTGAATTACTTACTGCCTAGAATGAATTCACACAAGCTAACGTAATGGTCTTAGAGCCTCCATTACTGTGTGTACTATTTACTCTAGACAAATATTTGATATTAGCTAAGGCATTCTTCGCATGAGCAAGAACTATACAAAATGACTAAAAGGTGTAGAATGATGTCTTGCACAAAGAAATGTTAAGTTAATATCCAGGCACGCTGTGCTCCTCTGTAGGACATTCAGAAGTATGTCTTGAGGGAACAGGGAAGAAACTGTTAAAGGAATCTGAAAATGCATGAATTGCCTGCAAAGCCTAAAGTGGTAGCACAACATGTAATTTCATCCTAAGTGTACCAAGATACATCTTAGAATTACTTACCATTTTACTTCAAAATAGCTAGCTACAGTTCTATCACTTAGCAAATCCATCAGTAAATATCTCTACTTTTATAAATGCTTTATCGCAAATAATGTTAATGGCCCCTAAAAAATACAGAAACATTTCATTGATTTCATGAAATCAGTCCATTTCCTCTACAAAATATATTTGTGAAGTTCAGCAGGAAGATAGCTTAAGTCACCTAATAGGTTTTGATCATCCCTCAATAGACAAACTTTAGGAATTTTTAAGAGATGCAGAGGGAAAAACAAAAACACCCTTAGAGTTCTGCACAATAAAGAATAAGCAGAAGCAGTCTGGTCAGAAACTGAAAGGACATTTTAGATCAAATACATTGGTTCAGCTTGTCCTTGACAAGAAAATAGCTTGGGAAGTGAAAAGATGCGTTCTGCATTTGAAACAGGTTTTGGAAAAACACCTTAGCAGGCTAACTTCTATCTTCAGAGAAAACAATCAAACAAACAAAAACCCTTCCGTTTATTTAATAAAAGAATTCTTCACCCTTCGGAAAACTCAGTGTCATGGTGAGAGCCACTAACTTGTCTTTCTTTCATTTGCATTATGTTTTGCTCAAAGCATTTGTTCACAGTTGTAGTCTTACACAGTTACTCTTGATAAGAGAAAAGCTGTCATCTCGAATGAAGTGTTTTTCCAACATGGTTTAAGTGACTTACAAACACAGCCCCACTGTGTTTCCTTGAACATTATAGAAAGACAATATTTTCTGTAGGTACTCTTCTATGCAGAGATCCACTTTTCTCTTTGTAGAAAGCACATTTACCAAAGTAAGCTCTGCTGTTTAGAGTCCTTAGGGCACAATCACATCTGTCTTCTGCCTATCCCTCCCTCTGCACATGAAGAGCACTGCTGGTCCCTGTATTTCAGGGAAACTCTCAAAAAAGAGTTTCTTTCCATGCTTTTCTGCAGTATGTTGGACAGTACTTTGGACGATGTTTTTATTGTCTTGGCCAGAATGACAAAAAGGTATTTTCAATGTCTCTTTCTTTTTAGCTGGAGTAAATGCTCATTACCTTAAACCAGGACTCTGACAGACAAGAATCACCAAGATTTCTTGCTGCCTGAAGTAGCTTCTAGTAAAAATATAGATAGACAATTACAATATACAAAGCTTATTTAAAAAAAAAAAAAAAAAAAGTAATCTCCTGATATCTGGGGAAAAAGAGATTATGTTTGCATTTATGTTTGGTTAAAAGGCAATGTTGATACAGTAAATTGCAGCCACTGAAAAATGAAACACAATGTTCACTACTTTTTCTCTTTTCCTCCATGGTGCTCTGCCATCTCCCCTGCTCTGTTGCCAGTCTGACCTCTCAATAAGCCAGCTCAGTCCTGCAAACAGGCAGAAAGCTACTCAGCTGTTGTTGCTGTTGATTTAGTGATGTACATCCTGTGGTGGTTCTACTCGGGTGGGCAGCCGAGTTCTACCATGGCCACTCTCTCACTCCCCCTCCTCAAAGAGGAACGGGGAGAAAATATGAGACAAAGAGCTCAAGGTTTGAGATAAGGATGATTTAAACAGAGAAGGGAGAGGGAAAAAAAAAAAAAAAAAAAAAAAAAAAAAAAAAAGTACCACCCAGAAGCACAGAGAGAGAGGAAATAAAGTCCCCCTCTCATCATCAACGAGTGATGTTCAGCCATGTCCTGGGAAGCAGGACCTCAATACACGTAATGGCTGTTTGAGAGGACAGGCCCTTCCACCACGAGAGCCACCCCTTCTATTGCAGAGTGTGGCACCACATGGTATGGAATATCCCTTTGGTCGGTTTAGGTCAGCTGCCCTGGTGATGTCCCCTCCCCATCACTTGCCCACCCCCAGCCTGCTGGCTCCTGGGGGCCTGTAGGGAGTCCTGGTGGGGTGCCAGTATTGTGCAGCAACAGACACAACACCGGAGTGCTACCAGTGCTGTTCTAGCTACGAGTGCACAGCACAGCACTGTGTGGGCTGCTGCAGGGAAACTCCATCCCAGACAGACCCAGCACATGTCCCCAGAGCAAGGAGTCAGAGCAACACCAGAGTTTCTGTCAGGGAAGGCAGGATTGTGCTGCTGAGGAAGAGCATTGAGGGAAGAGGGGCTTGAGTGCTCCTTAGGCTGGCACTGAGCCATCAGATCAGCTGTCTTGTGGTCTTGTGGTGTTTGCTCCACCTTAAAAATAATGTGGTTTGGTGCTTTTGTGTTTGTTTGTTTTCCAAACAACAAGAAAATAATAAAATCAGCAAAATGTAAATTTATCTATGTTTGGATCTGGTGCTTAGGGACATGGTTTAATGTGTGACATGGGTGGTAGGATAATGGTTGGACCAGATGATCTCAAAGGTCTTTTCCAACCTTAATGATTCTACGGTTATTGATAGTTTTTAATTCATCATCTAGTGGTATAGCATTTTACAGCTGCTGTAAGCTGCTGCTATGAAGTACGGTATCAGGAATACATCCCTGCAGCACTGTAATGGATATTTTTACCTCATCAAATGAAATAACAGCTTAGACGATAGGTGCTCTGGTCATGGAATACAACGACATTTTATCCGACACAGAAGGTTACCCATCTACCTATGTAAACCAAATAGGAACTGAGAATTTCAGGAAAGGGATCACATGTTCATGAACCACCTGTAGTGAATTTTGCTTTGTAGGACAAAGTCATTCAATACATTTTGAACAAATAGATCTGGAACCATTCCAAAATGAACTCAGCCAATTTCTGATTAAAAAATAAAATAATAAAAAAGTAAATAAACTTACTCAATGTATTTGCTTCTGGGTATTTATTTTAAAATTTTGATCATTAGCAATTCCCATTAAATTACAGCTGTAATTGGTCCAAAAGAGGTTAATAAAGAATGCTTTATAATCAGTGTAAAAAACTAGCAATACATCCTGAAAAGCCTAATATCCAAGGGTTCATTGCTTTTGACCAGGTAGATATATTCTCATTTTGTTATCTTACTGGAACAAAGGCAACAGTTTCAAAACAAGGAGAAAAAAGAAAAAAAGAAAAAAGGAAAAGAAGACAGGATGGAGAATGCCTAGTCATATCATCTATAATAGTTTTTGCTTCTGCTTTCTGCTCTTCAGTTGTTCCTGCTGTTACTGCTGTGTATTTATCAAATCATAAGAAACATGACTGAAGTGGAAGAACTGATAAACAGAGCATGTATCTTCCTCTCCTGCTTGGAGAAAGTCAAAATTCAAAGGCTTCCAAATAGCACTGTCAACCCTCCTGTGTTTTCTGTGTCTCTAATTGCTGAGTATTATTGAATAAAACCATGCTGACGGTTATTCTGTAACATTTTCTGAAGATAGCTACCAGCTCGAAACGTGTTGCTTTCAGATTTACAGGGGAAGTCATGACAGCAGCATTTGGGTCTTCATGGCTGTAGCCAGCTGACCTTGGCGGGCTGACAGACTCCAACCCAGCCACACTCCCACTCCTCAATGGTATGGGGAATGAAAATACCATGAGAAAGCCTGTGGGTCAAGATAAAGACAGGGAGATCACTTAACTACTGTCATGGGCAAAACCAACACGACTTGGTGTTATTGCCATTTAAAATAGAGTAGGATGGTGGGAAAACAATGACAAATCTAAAAACGCCTTGCCTCAACCTCCTCTTCTTCCAGGGCTCCACTTCACTACTTAGTTCCCGAGGCTTCTACCTCCTCCTCTCCCACTAGCAGCACAGCAGGATAGGGAATGGGAGTTGGGGTCCATCCTTAACAGCTCCTCTGTGCTGCTTCTTCCTGCTCTGGCTTTTTCCTGCTCCAGCACGGGTCCCCCACGGGTGGGCGGCAGCTCCCCCCAGACCCCTGCTCCTGCGTGGGCTCCTCTCCACGGGCTGCAGCTCCGGCCCGGGGCCTGCTCCTGCGGGGGCTCTCCATGGGCCGCAGCCTCCTCCAGGCCACATCCACCTGCTCCCCGTGGGCTCCTCCACGGGCTGCAGCGTGGAGATCTGCTCCGTGTGGGACCCATGGGCTGCAGGGGGACAGCCTGCTCCACCAGGGGCCTCTCCACAGCCCGCAGGGGAACTGCTGCTGCCTGCCTGGAGCACCTCCTGCCCTCCTGCTGCACTGACCTTGGTGTCACATTCTCTCACTCACCTCTTTCACAGATGATGCACAGCATTTTTTTCACCTGCTTTTACATGTGATTTTACATGTGATTTCACATGTGATTTCACAGAGGCACCACCAGCTTTGCTGGTGGGCATGGCTCTGGCCATACATAGGGGGTTTCATTTTGGAGCTGTCTGGAACTGGCTGTGTCAGAGATGAGGACAGGTGCAGGCCTCTTCTCACAGAGGCCACCCCTGCAAGTCCCTTGCTGCCAACATCTTGCCACGTAAAACCAGTGCAGTAGGTTTGTGCCATTTTGGGGGACCTCTGTGGCAGTACAGTGCAACAAAACAGCAAGCCAGATACCTTTGTTCAGCTGAGAACAGGTTGCAGGAAGGGATGAGACTTTTTTTTTCTATGCTAAAATATCTTTCATTTTGCCAGTGGGTTTCGTATGTATTTACTGTCCAGCAGAGACATTTTGAAATTCATATTATGGTGGGCTTCCTGCTCCAAAATGCCCCATACAGGCTGTCAAATGCTTGTCTCATCTCCACCACACTTCTGCTCTCTTCTCATGGCTCCTGCTTTGTCTGTCTGCCTCAGACCTACCCTGTCCATATCATCTTCAGAGGTAAAACACTCCCTCAAATTTCTTTCTCTGGTTGATGTTTTTTTTCTTTTAAAGCCAGTCAGGTTACTCCCTCCTGGCTGCTCTCTGGTTGCCTGAACACATTGGAGTTTCCAGGAGAGCTGGAGAAAATCAGAGCTCTGAGTGTTCTCTTTTAGGATGCAGTGCCACAGATGCATCAATGACCTGTTGATGTGTTGCAGCACCTAACAGGGGCCCCAGTCCACCAACCACACAGACCACTGTCCCAATTATGATTGTCACAGTTTTGCCCGGGTATCATGCCCACGGTGCTGGCAGTCAGGGCATCTCAGCAGGGGAGAGATGAGGGAAGGCCCTCACTTACTCCTGAGATGAAATACGGATGCTGCCCAACTACACATCAGTATCGGGAAAGCAAAAAGCATTCCCATGACAGACATAGCCCTAGTGGACATCAGAAGCAGCAGCCGAATGCAAAGCCCTGCTGTGTTGATGTAGCTAAAGGATGTAGCACAGACAGGAAGCATATTCAGTGCAAATAAAATTTTTAATTAAAAATGGTGGTGACCTCTAACAAACTTACTCTAAAAAATGTGCAATTTTCCTGAGATTTATAATTAGACTCATTTGGGTGGTTTTTCATAGAATTCTCATAAGGTTTGCTCTTAACATTAGGATGATCTCCTTGCGAAATCATTCTAGAATATAAAGGGGCTAGACTTTCTAAAAATAAAATGCTATAAAAACTGCCAGTATTTCCACTCTGGTGAAAATCAATTATTTTCATTAACTTCATTTTAGAAAATATCCTATACAGTTTTGCACTAACCTTCCAAAAATATTGAACACGAAGTAGAAAGTTACATAGACAGTTTTTGACCAAATAACTGAAGTTTAAAGCATTCTAAATAATGAAATTGAGTCTTGCAACTGAAGCTCCTAAACAACTTGCAGTTGTTTGATACCAAATGATTCATAAAAAAAAAAAAAAAAAAATTTCATATGAACTCATTAAGAAATAAATTATTTTTTATTCCTTCAAAAGCTCATAGTACCATACATTCAAAGCCAAACCAGCACATAAAGCACCACTTACTGCATAATGCAGTTTAGTTTGTGCTTTTAGTTTGTTCTTTTGATGACACATAATTAGCTGGCTGACCATTTGCTTTTACCGAGTATGTTGTTATTGCACATTTAAAAAATGTGTAGCATCAGAAAATTCTATGTACTTGGAAATCTAACTTGAGTACACTGTTGTTGCTTCATTCTCATGCCAAACACATCATGTAAACTTTGCTTACAGAAAAAAATGCTTCCAAAAATACAGAGAATATTAGCCATGAAACGGAATGAAAACTTCGTATGCATTGATTTATCTGATGTCATAACACTAATGTTGCTGTTCTGGATCATTTAAATGTGTAAGTCTCTACAATGGGTGCTATGCAAACTTACTAGCACTGGAAAATTATTCTACCTTGATGCACATCTTAAAAACAGACTACAGACAATAAATACTTAATGCATATAACATAGTGGCAGCTGGTCAAATTTAACCCTAAAATTGACCCTGTACATTGTCAGATCACAAAGCTCATCTGAACTCAAATTAGTTTATAAAGGAACCAGCAAGTGCTTGCAATGCAGCCACTCTACTTGAGCCTTTGCAACTCAGCTGTGCCAGCAAATGCCATGCTCTCTGCAGCCAAGCTGACCAGGAGCCAGCAGCAGGCTGATTGCTGCAATCCCACCTTCACGCTTGTTCCTATTGTGCTGCATGAGGCAGCTCGCTGAGCTCTGCACTGCACTCATGTTCTCAGTCATGATCACAACATGATTTCCCAGTACCCCGAAGATTCCAAAAATACAGAATCCGCCTTGACAGACCATTTGTAGCTATGGAAATAGTGATGTCTCTGACAATTCACGGAGAACTTTTTAAACAATTGTTGAGTGGGCATTTAGCTCTCCGGAGGAGTTCAAGTAAGTCACTTGCAGCTATCATTAAAACAGCTCTCAGGAAAAAAAAAAAAAAATCAGGAAAGTGAATCATTAAAACTTCAGCTAGAGCCAAACATCCATGATCTGGCCAACATAAAAGCTGCTGTACAGACCAGGCCTAACGTCCATCTGATCCACTGCTCCATTCCCTGCAGTAACAAGTAGCGCACGCGTAGGAAGAGAGCAAGAACAAGAGCAGCACATGCTGATTCTCCCTCCAGCATCCAGCCACGTGTAGCTTAGGAACTCAGTCAGAAGAATTAAATACCGGTATTCAACTGATTTTGACTTCAGTGGTTTAAGGTAGTTCATGAAGGTTTAAAATGTTTACAATAGCTGAAGGAAAAAATTGCTGGAAAAGAGAGAGACGCCACACTATTTCAGCTGTATGGGTATTCACATTTTTTACTGCCTTTGATCAAGCAGTGGTGAATCTTCATAGCCTGCACAGACTGCCCTCTTTCCAGCAGGCCAAATCTTCTTCAAATATTTGCTTGTTAATCAAAAAATGTCTTGAGCTGATCTATTTATTCCCAGTCTTTTAAGAGTTCCTGTTCTGCATCTGGATGAAAGGTTTCAGCGCTTTCAAATTTGGGGTTGCATTTCTGAGCCACCTCTTTCAGCACTTCTCACATTTCCTATCACAGTTCCCAGAACTAATTACACTGCAAGCCATTTGCATTTTCCAGCTTTCATTTTGCAGTAGTGTAATAAAAAATTAAGCAACATAGTCAGGTAACTCCCCTTGAAAAAAAGTGTGTGGCTCCTTATTACAATTTAGCATTACTCTTGTAAAATCAGTAATAGCATTAGTCATTCCCAAGGAAAAAAAAAAAAAAAGGAAAAAAAAAAACGAAAAAAAAAAAAAAAGAAAAATATTGGTGCTTTTGGTAATTGATATTAGGTGAAAAATGAATTGGTTCAGAAAAAAAAAACAAACAAACAAAAAAAAACACTCAATTTTTATGAAAGCTAAAAAAAATGCAAGCCTCTAACTATCTCAAAAGCTCTCTAAAGGAGAATGCAGGCTATCTGGATGCCTGGCAGATGTTATCTAATGTGTTATTGATCCAGAAGAGAAGTTGATTCCAAAACCAGGTCTGCTTCAGTGCTTTATTACTCATACTTGGATTTCTCCCCCACTAATATTTAACAAAAACCTCTCTTAGTTCAAATTAAACCCATTATTTCTTGTCCTATCTTTTGTCATATATTGGCCTGTTAATCATTTTTTACTAAATTGCTACACACTGGGACACCTACAAGAAAGACTGGCGAAGAGATATAAAAGAAATGCAGTTCTTCCCCAATCACATTTTCTAAGCTTCCTTTCAGTCTTGCTGCCTACAGGAGGAATTACTTTTGTGTCTCTGTCCTGACACCACACTGGGCAGAGAATTACATTTGATGCCTGGCAAACACCGAGAACAACATAATTGCCTTCTGTGCCTTTCATGGTATTCTTCAATGTACTTAGTTTTTTTCTAACACCATACTTTGCTTCCCATTTACTGAAATTCCAGCAACACTACTGCCTAGCCAATTAGTCCCCATTTTGTATCTGTGCGTTTGATGTTGGTTTTAGATAGCACTTTGTATTTTTATGAGATTTCTTCTTGTTGATTTCTCCAGCCTCTGCCGTATTTGTAATTTTGATCCTGTCAGTCAACATGCTTGTAACTTCTTTCAACATGCTGTCATTAAAAAGCTTTCATAAGCATCATTTTTATTACATGATTCTAGTTATTGCTGCTAATGCTGATTAGCTCTTGGGGAAAAAGAAAAAAAAAAAGAAAAAAAGAAGAAGAAGAAAAAAAAAAGTAAAAGGTCTTCTTGTGTTTATTTCTTTTGCTTTGATAACCCTTCATTAGGAACAATTGGTTACCTTTTCCCTAGATGATATATTCTTACTTCAAGTGAAATTTACGTGCGAGAGCATAACAAGACACATTCATTACAAAATAACATGCCCACTATTTACTTCCCCCTCATCCATTAAACCATTTGTCCTACCAAAGATTAAAATCAGATTGTTTGACACATACTCTTGATAAATCTGTGTTGGCTGTCCGTGGGTGATGTTGGGTGTTTATTTGTAAACACTTCCTGGATTAATACTTGTTCTGCCATTTTATAACCTAACAGCTCTCTGGGCATTGAGCTGAGCCCGACAAACCTCCTGCTGTCCTCCTGTCTGTAAATGGCAGAGCAGGAGGAAGAACAGGTCTTTTTTTTTTTTTTTTTTTTTTTTTTTTTTTTTGATTAGGACATCAACACAACCACGTACACACACATTGGTCGTTGAGGAACCCAATTTTCCATGGAATCTGCCAAGATGATTGTTACAAAGAAGGTATTTCATAGAATCATAGAATATTCTGAGTTGGAACGGACCCATAAGGATCATCAAGTCCAACTCCTTGCACCGTGCAGGTCTACCCAAAAGTTTAGACCATGTGACTTAGTGCACAGTCCAAACGTGGACTGTGGTTTGGACGTGGTCCAAGCCTGTCTTAAATTCAGACAGGCTTGGTGCAGTGACTACTTCCCTGGGGACCCTGTTCCAGTGCACAACCACCCTCTCAGTAAAAAACCTCCTCCTGATATCTAGTCTGAACTTCCCCTGCCTCAGCTTCACCCCATTCCCGCGGGTGCTATCACTGTTGTTTATGGAGAATAGGTCACCCGCCTCTCCACAACCCCTCGCGAGGAAGTTGTAGACCACGATGAGGTCCCCCCTCAGTCTCCTCTTCTCCAGGCTGAACAGGCCCAGTGACCTCAGCCGCTCCTCATAAGTCTTCCCCTCCAGGCCCTTCACCATCTTCATTGCCCTCCTCTGGACACTCTCCAACAGTTTAATGTCCTTTTTATACTGTGGTGCCCAGAACTGCACACAGTACTCCAGGTGAGGCCGCACCAGCGCAGAGTAGAGCAGGACGATCACTTCACTTGACCTACTAGCGATGCCGTGCTTGACGCACCCCAGGATACGGTTGGCCCTCCTGGCTGCCAGGGCACACTGCTGGCTCATATTCAACTTGCTGTCAACCACGACCCCCAGATCCCTCTCTGCAGGGCTGCTCTCCAGTGTCTCATTGCCCAGTCTGTATGTACAGCCAGGGTTGCCTCGTCCCAGGTGCAGGACCCAGCACTTGCTTTTGTTAAACTTCATGCGGTTGGTGATGGCCCAGCTCTCCAACCTGTCCAGATCTCTCTCCAAGGCCTTTCCACCCTCATCGGAGTCTACAACTCCTCAATTTCTTTCAGTATTTCTAAACAGAGCTGAAAAATGGTTAGCAACTGGTTTCATTTGATAATGTACTGCATCTCAAAGATACAAAGATCTCTGAAAATACAGAGGATAAAAAAAAAGGAACAAGATCCAAGGCTAAGTCCTTTTTAGCGCTGTTAGCTTTTTCTACTGGTTGCCAGTGCAAATACAACATGTGCTTCCACTAGCTTATATTTTTTAAAAGTAAACATGAAATTTTGTCCCTAGTTTTGAACTGGTAACACATAAGAAGATATTTTGTTTTGCTTTTAATAGCTGCATATCGTGAAAGCCCAGGAAAATATTGTGCAAGTCAGCATACAAAAGCTTTATACTGAAGGAGGTATTTTTTTATGTCCCCCCTCCCCGATGATTACATCCATGTGGGCTTGTTCACAAAGATCTGCTTTTAAAGAGATTTACTCTTCATGTTCAGCCTTCTCATCCTACGATACCTATTAGCAAAAATTAAACATGAAAGCCAGTGTCAAAGCAAGGCAATATAAAAATGTTTAGCTTTGTTTCCCCCTGTACTGCCATCTTTTAGAGTTTTTCCAATTAGCAGACAATTAACATTGAGCAAGAGGCACTTTTTTATGCGCTTATCTATCCAAATACATGCCACCAAAACTGAAAGTAGAAAGGAGGCAGCCTTGGCCTTCTATCTCACCTTCAGTCTGGTTTAGAAAGGTGGGAACAGTGTCAGAGGGGGCAATAATAAAACAAAGAGCTTCTCCCCAAATGAAAGAACAAACCCCCGTCATTTGAAAAATCTGCACTGTTTGATAGCAGGCATCTTTCGTGTTCCCCAGGCAACTTCATGGGGAGAGAGAAGATCCTATCTCTTTACACCCGTCTTTATAGTGAGCAAAATAAAACCCAGTGTTATTTCTTTATTATAAAGTGGAAGTAAAAGAACAACCTACTGCAAGTCACCATTGCCAATACATATTGACAGCTTTGTGCCCCGACACTTTACACTGATCCACAAGCAGGGGGGGGTATAAAAATACGATTGCTCCTCATCAGGAACTTCTCCTGTTGCATGCCCTGCGCCCCGAGCTCTGTGTGTTCACCACAAGGGGGATATATATAATAACAGAGCTACAAACAAGTATTTCACCGCCTTTATGGCGCGGGCACCAGGCTGAAGCGTGCTGCCGGCCCAAACGGCCGCCGGGGGACAAAGCAGGGCAGAGCAGAGCAAAGCAAAGGCAGGGCAGGGCAGAACATAACGTGGCAGTGGAGGGCTGAGCAGCTCCAACTCGTACACCCCGAGCCCGTACAGCTCCTCAGCCACCGCGGACCCCGGCCCCGGCCCCGCCGTGCCGCCGCTCCCGCAGCGCCCCCCGCCGCCCGCCTCATGGCGCCGCCGGCACCGCCCCGCCGAGGCGGAGCCGCGCAGGACGCGGAGGAGCCGCCGCCGCCGGAACAGCCGCCGCCCGCGCCGGGGCCATGGAGGACTTTCACCCCCACAACGACGAGGTAGGGGTCCCCCTGCCGGGGCTCGGGGCTGGGGCGTCGGCCTGGCCCCGCTGGGGTTTCGGCTCTTCCTTGCCCGTGCCGGCTGGAGGCCGGGGCTGCCCTGCCGGGGTCTCCTCTCGCCTCTGCAGCCGCCCGCCTCCATTACAGCTGCCGGTCTGGCCCTGAGGTTTCTGCCCTCGCCAGATTTGCCGTCTAACTTTTTATTTGGGGGAATATTTTGACACACAGCGTAGACTGTGGTGGTATTTAATCTCCGTGGGAAGTGCAAAACCAACTGGTTTGCGGGCACGCTGAGGACCGAGCTTTTTGGACCCACTCAAGGGTCGCTGGCAAAACAACTCTAACCAACAGGCGTGTAGTGCTGGGACACAAGTGAGGCTTCAAAACTGCATTGTGTGCTTGCTTCTCTATCAGAAATAAAAAATAATTCATTTTTATTACAGATGATCTTCAACGCTGATGAGGCCCACAACATAGTTAAGGAGGTAGGTGTTAGCCATTTAACCATGGTGTTGTGATTGCAAAGAAACTCTTCACCTTACTTTGCAGTATGAAAAGAAAGAGTATCAATCAACCATCCCAGATAAGTTCAAACTTATATGAAACATAAACTGTTATTTATATCAAGTTATACAGAGCTTCATTTGGAACTGCTTTAAGCTTCATCTAATTACTGTCTTCAGCTACCTAATGGTGAGAAAGAAGGTGGCTGAGAGAAGAGAGAGACAATTTGTTTTACATTGCAAAGACAGGGGGTGACAGTCACAGGTTGCATGGGGAAATTTATTCTGTCTCATCTTTATTTTCCTTTATCCAGCTAGAGAGTAGATAATTACTAGAGCAGGATGCAGAGAGCTTGTGAAGTCTTCAACCTTACACACTGTAAAAACGTGACTGGACAAAGCCTTGACAATCTGGTGAAACTTGGAAGTTTATCCTTGGCTTGAGCAACAGGTTTGACTACATGAGGTCATTATTCTATCAGTGTTTTAAAAAATACATATTTTTACATGAAAAGAGCAGGCAGAGAATGAGTAGCCTGATGGTCCAAAATAAATGCCAGGTAACTAGAAAGTGAGTAATGAGGAGTCTGTGGTAGACAGATGATTGTCAGGTTTTACAGGGAAATACCATCTTTATAAACAAATTTCTAGAGGGACCCTGCAGGTCCTTTCCTACCTGCCCTGTCAGGAAGGGAAAGGACTGTATTTCTAGAGCTGCTCCAGGTCACAACAGCAAGCTCTTAGATGTCAGGTAAATGACAGTTCAACCCTTTATATAACTGTCCCTGCCTTGAAAGGCCAGACAGGTTATCTTTATTTTTACATCTGACACTGGGAGTAAAGCCAAGTGTTTGTACCTCTGATTCAAGGCTTAACCGGAGCTGAGGAGTTCTGGCATAGGATACATTTCTGGAAAAGACCAAAATACCTGAAGGATCACTAAGCATCCTTGTCCCTCTCTTACCTTCTGCTGTGTTTTGTGTTTGTTTCCATTGAGTCATGGTCTAGCTTTATACAATGTGATCAGAACTAATTGAGCTTTGTGGGATCTGGGGCACAAATCTTTTACACAGCCTGTTAGTGGGTGGTGAGTGCATACAATTTATACTACTGAATCAGAGGAGAAAACATAGTTATATTTTACTTACCTATTGCAGATATACATTTCTTCACACTTTCATGTTGACAAATTCATTTTCCACCAGCATGTAATTCTGAATTTCTTTAGGAGTAAGGAATGAAATTCAAGACTTAGAGTTATAGAGCTTAGAGGTGTTCTGTTGTTCGGTCATCTTAAGTTTAAGCAAGATAGTTCGTTGGTCGTTCTACAGCTGGGGGAGAATATGAAGTTTTCAAACAGTTCAGATATCCCTCATGCTGCAAGATAGAACACTTCAGTGTCTCTTGCTCTTTAACTTTTCCTCATTTTTTAAGCCAAGACACGTGTTTTGCTTTGGGGGCTCTGGCTTTTTGGAGATTTTGGTATATTGCTTACAGACTCAGGAAGGTTGGCCGGCCCTAGTGACATTATTGATTAGAGTGGTACAATTTCCATTACAGCAGCATCTGAAAGCTGAGCTGGAGTAGGCAGTCATTGAGAATGGTGGGATGTGTTAGTATTTTCATTGGTAAATGGATCCAGTGGCTTAACTTGGCACTTAAAGCATATGGCTAAGGTCTTTCCTACACGATATTTTCAATCAGAGCATCATTTTTCTCCATATAATAGTGTGGTAAAAACATACTAAAAATAATTTTCAGAGAAGGCTCATTTTACTTCCCATTCAGTAACTGATACCTGATGAGCTGAAGTGATTTAAAGTAATCCAATTGCCAGAAAAAAAATCTCAGATTACGAGAGACATTTTAAACCTTTACATTTTCAAGTATCTTATATTTATTGTAACTATTTTTTTTTTCCTCTATTACAGTGCATAGAAAGTGTCTTAGGCAAGGCAGATTATAATCACAACAAAGTCAACCAGTGGACTGCAGCTATAGTAGAACAGTCGCTGACACATTTGGTAAAGCTTGGGAAAACATACAAGTACATTGGTAAGTAGACGTAACCATACTTTTATCCCTATACAATCACAGTGAGTAATTGTGGAAAAGTTTGTTCCAGTGTAGTGCTGTATTCAATAAATAAAACTGTAAACAAAGAGCAGATACTTGAACTTTTCTGTTATACACATTTTTACTAAATACTGCGGTAAAACAACAGCAGTTTTATTTGTGCTAAGCATGCTGTCAACACTTAGCACAGAAGATGCTAAGATGTTACACAGTCTTCCCCGACTCTGAAGCAACCCCAAAACAATTATATCAATATTCTGGTATCAGTTCAGGAAATAGATGCTTTATCTTAAATTACTTTTAATAGGATAAAACTTCTTATAAATGCAGACATTTAAAAGATTTTCAGTTCTGTAAGATACCTCATGTCCCATTATTTTTATATGCATGTCTACGGAAGAGAAATCGGGATAATTGCAAGTTTAAAGGTGCTTTGGTCCTTTTGTGGAGTGTTGATATAACAGCAAGAGTTTGCACTGTGTTCTGGTTTTGAAAGTCTTGGAATTCAGACTGTCATTGGTTTTACAACAATTACAGGTCAGTCTAGAAATGCTTTATTACTGGAGTGTGGTTTCAGAGAGCGGACAAAAGTAATTTTGGGAAACAACTCTCGTCAGGTGTGACTTCTGTTGTACCTGTGAGGACAGCACATGCAAACCAGTTCTGATGCACACCTGACATGAGCCATATCTAAGCAGTTTAAAAGATAAAAAGCATAATCCTGTTAGCAAGCATTTTGTTAAAGCCATTGTCTTTATGTGAGTAAAGATAATCACGAAATGAATACCAAGTTCTTGAGGGGAATAGTGGGGCTGACAGAATTGTCAAAATAAGTGTTGACTTAGCTGATTGCTGCCTGCCAGCCATTTGAAATCATCATGTGCATTTGAAATTGTAAATAATTCGCCTCTTCTGCTTTAATAATGAAAGTCCTGATTTTATGACTGTATTTTTCAGTAACCTGTGCAGTGATGCAGAGGAGTGGAGCTGGTCTACACACAGCAAGCTCATGCTTCTGGGATACCACAACTGATGGTAAGCTTCCTCACTCAGATGAAAAAGTTGTGGTAAAAAAAAAAAAGATTACCTCTTGCTCAACTGTGACAGTTCAGTTGAACGTTTTGGAAGAGTGCTTGGAGAAGCAGTAGCTTCCAGAACTAGACCCTTGTTTTACAATCCCAGGGGAAACGTTTTGTTAACAATCAGTGCTTGCGTTAAGAGTGTCTGCTTTGCAGATGATACAAAGCAAATGTAGAAATGCCTTCTTTGTGAAACAAAAATAAATTTAAAAAATCTCTTCGGTTATTGTAGGTCAGTTGAAGAGGCAACAAAATGATCACAGTAAATGTAAGCACATAGTCCTAAACATATCTGACTGTCCACGGTAAACAGACAGTGCTTCTCTGAAGGAGAACAGAACTTGTTTTTTTTTTTTAAAAAAAAAAAAGTTTGACTACAGTGTGTGTTTCAACCACCTAACTATCAGATAGTTTATAGGCTTTCGATGCTCTTCATTGCATCTAAAATAGTTCTAAATGTATTTTTCCCAGGTTCAGGATATCATGAGGAAATTAGATTAAAATAATCTTCTGTCTGTCACAAACTCAGAATGGTCTGCTTAGAAGAGGATACCAAGATATAACTTAAAAATAGAGATTGAATTCGAAAGTCAACTGAGGTTAAAACAAAAATCATTATGTGAAGATAGGTAAACAAGCACAGTTTAATCTTTGTGTTTTCTTGGTTTATAAAGCCAAGATACGTTGATAGTTGATATACACTGATATAAGAGGAAAAATACAGAAAGTAAATAAACTAGATTTCTCTTGATTTCTTGTGAGATTATCTTGACAATTTCAATATCGGATTTTCAAGGATTTTTGCAAATCCAACTTTTTAAAAGAGATACTGAGATTGTTTTGTTCTTGCAAATTGTTCTGAGGCTCACGTTAGGTAGTAAACAATGTCCAAGTTAATGAAAATGTTTTGAGGAATTTAGCCTTCGTATAGCCATGATGACATAGTAGTAATCACCTTAAATCATAGCTGAATTATTTGTACTAATTTGACTTAGTTTACTTAGAGGTAAAATGAATATAATAAAGAGACTGGAATTCTTTTGTTTGTTTTGTAATAATCTCTTTTAGGAACTTGCACAGTGAGATGGGAAAACCGAACAATGAACTGCATTGTGAATGTGTTTGCTGTTGCTATTATCCTGTAGCTGACTGGAAGATAAATACAAGCAACACCGAAGCCTTTAAAAAAGGAAAAAGTTCCAAACCCATGGCAAAATATTTCAGACAGCTATATTTTTATTTTTTTTTCTTTATGAGGAGTTGTAGCAAATGGAACTTCTCTACAGAGAGCATAGTCTTAGCCAGTTCTCATAGATTTATTATTTGAAATTAAGCAAAAAATATTTATATATAGAAAGCAAGTTTAATAATTTAAATATTCAGAAGTATATTAATAAGAAGATGCCACAAAGATCAATAGAGTTTATATCAAAATTAATATCAAAGATACTTTATTCAAGAGGAACATAAAATATCTAATCAAAGAAAAGGTCAAAGGGCAAGCAGGACCTCTCAGGATTGTGGTGCATTTGGGAACAAATTATGAACGCAACTCTGAGTGCATGTGTTGTAAGCAGTATCAGTGCTTCATGTCTGGTTAAAGCTAACTGTCATATTGGATGCTGGTGCTTCTGAAATTGCACAAGCATCACGCTTCAGTCAAGTGTGAACTTCTACATTGGAATTAGATCCGTTCAAGCTTTTCCCCTTGAGGCAGAGGATGACTTCACTAGGGCGAAGGTGCAATATACCTGGGCCTAACGAGAATTCCAACTTTCCTTCAGAATGAAGATCATATTTATTGTCAGTTCAGGGAATGTCATGGGTCAGACATTAGCACTGAACTCATAATCACTTTCTAAAGCATTCTGAAAGTACTTATATCTGATTTTATTCCATGACTACAAATTTGTGACAAGCACTTTATTGATTCCTCCTGCAATGCAAGAGTAGCCAGGAGCTGGGGCAGTAAGAATGGGCCCACGTTTCTCTGAGTAGGAGTAAGTTGTTCAAAGAGAAGGCACGCACATTTGTAGAGGCTCCTGTTACCTTTGAAACCATTTATCTTGAAGCAACATACCTGCTCTTTATAGAAGTATTTCCTATATTCTCTGAGTCTAGAATCAGACCTTAATCCTATGGAAAAATAGTTAAGTTTTAAGCACTAAGATTTCCCATCCTATAAAGATTTATGCAAGTTCTTAACTTTGCTCATCGGATGAGTTTTAACTTGAACTATTCCACATGGAAGGAAAGCATTTGCACACACAAGTATTTGCTGGATTAGGGCCTACATTTTTGTTAATCAATGCACAAGTTATATGATAAAGATGTATCAATACCGAAAATGCCTAAATGATCGCTGCCACTAAGTGGCAGCTACATTGTTTTATCAGATGCTGCTTAAGGATAGAATGTTTTCTTTATTACTGCATGTCT
This sequence comes from Oxyura jamaicensis, assembly GCF_011077185.1. Classification (NCBI taxonomy): domain Eukaryota; kingdom Metazoa; phylum Chordata; class Aves; order Anseriformes; family Anatidae; genus Oxyura; species Oxyura jamaicensis. The sequence goes on from NC_048893.1 coordinate 116,678,170, forward strand.
TTGGAAGAGACTGGTGACTACCTAACAGCTACTGTAAGGCTGCAGTTTTAACAAATGAGTATTAAAGCATTATTACACGGTTTTGTTTGTTTTTCTGATAACTGACTATTAGGACATGTAGCAAGTGTCCTGCACAAAGAACAAACTGAAAACCATGTCCTTGCTTAAACTGTGTATACACATAGCTAGTACAAGTAGAAGGAACATGTAGGTGTAATTTACAATGCTGTTCAAAATCTATTGCTTTGCAGACAAATAGAATTCTGCTTTTACCTAAGTGCAAGTGAAACTAAGCACTGTAACATTGCCTTTGCCTTAAAGGCAGGTGTAGTGTGAAGATGTGTATGTATGTTGTACCGACCTTCAGATATGTAGTAGTTCAACATTATTTAGGTGAGCATAACAATTTCTGAACTAGATCCTGACTTTTAAGAGCTGAGTTGTGAAACTAACAAAAATGATAGAATTCTGTGGGTTGGAAGGGACCGTCTAAGGGATCGTCTAATTCCAGCCCCCTGCCATGGGCAGGGATGCCTTCTGTTAGACCAGGTTGGCCAAAGCCCCATCCAGCCTGGCCTTGAACACTTCCAGGGATGGGGACAGAGTTTCACTGATGTCTGGGACTGCACAAAGTGGAAAACATAAGTGGAGTAGCAACTGGAACAAGCTTTGGTAGGTTTGATGCAGCATAAGATGTGAGCAAGTACAAATAGTTGTGGTTGTTATCCCTGTTCAATGGGTGCCATGGTTAGAAGGAATATTCCAAATAGCCATTTATAACTCATTTGGTGTCTTTGCTTTTCTTGAAAATACAATGCACTGAGCAAGGCTATCAGTTTAATGAGACTTGGTGAATGTTCCATTAAAACAAAAAACTTGGAAAATACTGCTTAAATGTAAGACTGCTTCATTTTTCTTTCTACCAAAAATGAATAAAGATTTGCCTTAGTTGTATCTTAGCCTCACGTGTGCTTGATAAATACAAATGGCAACTGAGAACAATATTTCTCTTACTTTCCTTCACTTTTATACAATAGTGAGAACTTGGGAAATTTATTCAAGTTTTGTGAGCATTTTAGAGAGAAGACTCACCAAAGACTAATTCCCAAACTTGCACTAATTTCCCTTAGCTCTTGTCTGATCATACTGATTCCTTGTACTGCTTGACGTGATGATGCAAGTTACAGTTTTTGTTGGTCCAGAAAGATTATTATGAAACACAGGGAAAAGTACTTGCATTCTGCATCATACTCTAGCAAATTTAACTTATTTTCCATCTTTGTACCCCATCACCTGTGGTACAAACATCTAATTGTATTTAATATAACTCTCAAAATGAATTCTAACTACCACTGCTTTCCCACTAGATTTTCCACATAGTTTGTTTTCAAGGATAAAATTCTGGATTGTAGAGTATGAGAATGTGCAATAATATTTCAGTAGTGCTTTCTATCAGTACAATATTTTCCTTAGTTCTTGCAATCACAGGGATGAGTTATTGGTAACAAACGGGGGTTTACTAACAGGACATAAGAATTTGTATCAAGGCATAGCCCATATATATGGAGCTATATGTTTCTGTATACAATTTGATGGCAAAAGGCACCTGTTCCTCTCACGCAGAAAGGTGTATAAGAATTTTGTTATCTAAGGTAGGGGAACAGATTCATTATTTTCCTTTCTTTTACTTGCCAGCTGTCCTTCAGCAACTGTCACCTTCCTGATGATTGTCTTCCCTTCATACTTGTTTAAGGAAACAAGTACAAATCCTTGTATGTTCAATTTAGTTTCCTGCAATCTAAAGCACTTTACAGAAGCCACTGAATTCCTGGTTTGTAGGTAGCCTATTTAGCCTACATGAATGTTGGAGCACTGACATTTTAAACACCATAAAAGAGAGAATGTTAACTGTTGCTAGCCTGCGTGCTTTACTGTAGTAGTTGTCACATAGAGAAAACAGGGCTTTGTTTTAATACAGATGGCAGATTCTTTGGAGTGCAGCATATCCTGTAATGAGCAATTCATAACTGATTATGGGGATGCACTTTGCTGGCTCTTGCACAATCATTCTGTCCACATGTAATTCCAAGGGGGATTTTTTAACAATGGTTTCGTGTAAGTACAGAGCAGACCAAATCCAGCATCAGAATATCCTGAGCCATTAGATTCTGCCTGTGTCTCTTCAGGGCATTCCCAGACCAACACCAGCCCCAGTCTGTCTCTGCGTGAGAATCTCAGCTCAGGTGCAGTGTTCTGTGAATGCAGCGATAAACCCAGCTGCAGAGTGGCTCCGAAGCGATGTGGTCAGGTTTACATTGCATTACACGTGAGCTGCTCTGGCCTGTGGGGCCTATGGCAGGTGAGGGGGCTGTGTGCATTGGCTTACAGATGGGACAGTTTCTCTCTTTTCCCCCATAATGGAAGGAAGGCAGCAGTCTAACACCACTGAGGGAGATTTTTCTATTCTGAGGTACTATTGAGTAAAGGCAGGTTTTAGCTTGAGTGCTTGAGCATTTGTTTTTAAACACAGGAACATACTGTGACAGCAGGTTTGTTTGTTACATACAAGGTTTTCAAAATGGGAACAAAATGGTGCTAGAGTGACAACTACAAGCTTCCATGTAACTTCTATTCCACAATCTGACCTAAAATTACTTGAAAACAAGGATCAGGGTTACAGTAGCACACCTCACTGGTAGTTACAGTTGGAGGCAAGCAGACAGACATGCTTATTGCGCCAGATAGCACAAGTGCATGAAGGAAAGACAGGCAGGTTTTGTAGTGACATGATTTTAAATAGATTTGTGTGTGTGTGTCTGGAAATTACAAAGTTTGTAATCTATGCTAGATAGCTTCACAGTGTGGACACCACACAGCTCAGAATCAAAAACCATTAGTATCCCCTGTCCTTGGGGAAGGTAGCAAGGTGGATGAACTGTTCAGCTGCAAGAAGCTCAAACTTCTTTCTGTTCAGCAGGTTCTCTTACTGGCTATAATCAGAATAATTTCTGCACAGCTCCTCTTAACTCAGAAAGAAGCATCAACATTTTTGCAACCCCCCTTAGGAAGAAATTAAACATTGTCTGCTAACTTGTGGTTTGCTGAAGTTTTATTCAGTGTAGTAATAATTAATTCAAGTTACTCAATTTTGACCAAAAGAAGGGTGATCTTTCTATATATATATACATATACTCTGGCTTGTGCACACACAAAACACACGTTATATGCTTTTTTAGATATATTCGTCCTTTCTGTTTACCCACTTCCCTCACAATTAGGGGTCATACATTAGTAATCTTCATTTAGGATTTCGTCTCTTGTTATTTATTTCCATTTCAGCAATGTCGAGGTATCAAAACAAGGGTTCCAACAGCATTTGTGCAAATACAAATGACACGTACAAGTGTCCTTGCCATAGAGAACCCAGTTTTGCATCTGGACCCGAGCAGCAGCAAGCCGGCAGAAGTGGGAGGGTGAGGTAACAGCAGCGGTACCATTGTCTTTTTGTAACTCAGGTTCAAGCGATGCCTTTTATTTTATGACTGTATGTCTTCAGATACATGTAAAGAAAAGACCTCACAGGTCCTTGGAGCTAAATAGTATTTGTGTTTGGGTTGAATGTTTTAGGACAGTAATTCTAAAGCAAACTGTGACCACTGCTGTAGCTAGGTGGCCCGCTAGCTTTGTGAACGAATTATAGTTGCATATGAATCAGTATGGATCCCCCGAATGACAATTTGAACGACTGCTTGGAGGGAACGACACGGCAAAAGCTGGCTTTGAGAGGGAAGGAGTTTAACTTGAGGGTTAGCTCTGCGCCCCCTCACGGCCCCCGGGGCCCGGCCCAGGCCCGCCGCCGGCCTCACGCCGCCGTTGCCCGGCCAGCCGCCGGCAGGGGGCGCGCCTCGGGCGGGCGGGAGGCTGGGGCCGGGCGGTGGGGCCGGCATTTCTCCTCAGCGGCCCTGCCCGGGGCGGCTGCCGGAAGCCGCGGGTCGGCCCCGATCCCCCGGCACAAGGCTGCCCGCGGGGAGCTGAGGTGGGAGAGACCGGGCCCTGTCACCAGCCGGCCGCTTGTCTGCGCACACGTGAAAATACACCCCCTCCTCCCTTTCCCTCCCCGTGCAGTCTCAAAAGCACTAGCACGTAACAGTAGTTTTCTTACAAAACAGTACCGGGCAGTTAGGGTTATGTCATCCCTCTCGAAACGTGTGTTTTCTGTGAAGTTGTCATGGCCTCCAAGAAGCGTGAGGCTGCAAACTGCCCGCCGCTGCGAGCCTGCAGATAGCAGCCCCCGGGGCACTTCCCCGTTGGGAAGGCAGGAGTTGCCTCAGCAGATACTGCGGGCTCTGCGAGCTGCAATCGCCTCTGCATGCTCTGCTTTCAGCTATTTTTGTACTGCGTAATGCCCTCCTGGCCTCATAGGTGTGTGCTTTTTGTACACGTTTACCTCTATTTGACTTTTAATCCCAGTGTTGCTACCATTAAAAATGCTTCTCCGTGACCCGAGAAACAGCACTGGTATTTCTGTGTTATACCGCAATAGTAGCAATATCTGTTGATAGCGAACAGATGCTGGGGAAGTAAAAATAGCCTTGGCATTAAGTGCACGCATTGCCAGCCTCCTTCATTCAGCCGCTGGAGCTGGTCAAGGGGCTGTACAGTGTGGTAAAAATTTGCATGATGTTTTCTCAATGAGAAGTCAAACCTGAAACAGAGAAAAACAAAGAAGAAAAGCGATGTGAGAGGGCAAGGGAAATGCCAACAGCTGAAACAGAAACTTAAGAAAGAAGACAGGACTGCAGCTGTTTTATTTTTTATTTTTTCTCATGGGCAAATTTAAATGAGAGGCAAACTCCAAGTCAGTGGGCCAAACCCGAAATGCAGCTGACTTTACAAAACCCCTTTTCAATAGCTGTTCTTTCCTGTAGCTCCTATCTCATTTCTCTAGGAAAAAAAGATTAAACAAATCATTTTGGAAACCCAGCTTAACAATTGCTTGAACATTAGCAGTTGGAATGTGTGGTCCTGGTTCTCCATAGTAATGGTAACAGTAGTGGTAGCACTGCTGTTACTATGTCATTATCACTGCACCACCTGGAAGCACTAATTTAGAAATTATGTCCCACTGTATGTTATCCAAATGTAAAATAAAAGCCTAGCCATTGGCTGAAAGCTCTTCAGATTGACTGCAAAGACAAGAGGCAATCTGGATGCCGACAATCCTAGGAGCGCAGTGAAGCAATATTACCCCCAGAAACTGGTATTCCTAGAGAGGAATTTGAGTCCAACAACTATCTCAGGATCAGGGCAGAGAGTATGTAGATGAAAACAGAAATGGAAAGAGACAGCTGCATATCATAGCAGTAGGGTATAGAGGAGAGGACAGAGCCTCCCAGCCAACCCACCAGCAACAACATGGTTAGCCCAGCTGGCTCGGAAACTGGCTGGTGGTTTCATCTGGTTCTCCTAATTGCAGCTGGACTATCTGCAAAAAACTGCTGAAAACAGCCGGTAGCTTAGCTGTGGCCAGAGCGGTAAGGGAGCACTTGAAGCAGGTAATGAGCTTTGTAGAGGTTTACAGGGAACTTAAAAGTGATCAGAGCATCAAAGGGTACCTGCTCGTAGTTTAAAACATGGCACTGGGAGGATGGTGTTAGGATCTGAGAGTTTCTGACTCTCGCTTTTGAAGGCAGGTAGGAGGTAGGCTATGATCAGCTGTTAAGCTAATGTGAATTGAGTGTATTTGCCACATGGGAGACAGGAGACCTAAAGGAAGATGTTCAACTGTCAGTGATGGACTAGAAGTAAGACCTCTGCAGCAACGTGTGGGAGGGATATGATGGGGAGAGATTCAGCAAGATGGAGGAAAGGGAATGACAGTAACCAGGGAGGGGGACGATGAGAGCCCATATACGAGTCTTGGCTTTTGAGGCTGGATAGGAAAACCACAATCCCCAAACTTACACTGAAAAAAAAAATATATAAAAAAAATCTGCATGCCTCAGGCTTACGAGATGAAATACTAGATGGTCTGACTCAAAGATACCACCGAGTTACAGGTTTTGTCCGCAGACAGTGAGTGGGAAGGTGGTGGTACCAGTGGTGGGGGTTGAATCAAGAGCTCTTATTTTAGTAACTTTGAGGTTGAAGTGGTGGTGACAAATCAGGAGAAACTGTGTCTGTGCTTGTTCACCAATACAACAGTTCAAGCCATCTGCCATCACAGTGGCCCTGATGAGACAGACTGAGCTGATGTTGTCATCCCTCTGGCCAAGTTACCCTGCCTGGTAAATGAGCTGATTTGCAGCTCAACTTGCTTGTGGGTTTGTGGGCAGGTAGCATGGATATCAGGGAGTTTGGGCTGGGGGGCAAGCACAGACCATAAGCTAACCTGATGTGGTGGTTTTACCCTGCTGGGCAGCTGAGGTCCACCACAACCACACTTTACTTCCCCTGCTCAAAGGGAAAGGTGAGAGAATATGATGAAAAGGGTTTAAGGCTTGACATAAGGACAGGGAGGTCACTCACCTATTATCATCATGGGCAAAACAGTCTCAGCATAGGGAGATTAATGTTTTATTACCTATTACTAACAAGCTAGAGCAGTGAGAAGCTAAGAGCAAACCAAAACCACCTTCCCCCTATCCACCCCCTTCTTCCCCCTGAGCAGCACAGGGGAACAGGGAATGGTGGCTGCGGTCAGTCCCTGAGGCTTCGTCTCCGCCGCTCCCTCACGGTCCCTCCCTGCCCCTGCTCCCCGTGGGGTCCCTCCCACGGGATGCCGTCCTTCCCCAGCTGAGCCTGCGGGGGCTGCCCACAGGCAGCAGCTCTTCAAGCACTGCTCCCACACGGCTCCGTACCACGGGGTCCATCCATCCCCCAGGAGCAAACTGCTCCAGCACGGGTCCCCCACGGGTGGGCGGCAGCTCCCCCCAGCCCCCTGCTCCTGCGTGGGCTCCTCTCCACGGGCTGCAGCTCCGGCCCGGGGCCTGCTCCTGCGGGGGCTCTCCATGGGCCGCAGCCTCCTCCAGGCCACATCCACCTGCTCCCCGTGGGCTCCTCCACGGGCTGCAGCGTGGAGATCTGCTCCGTGTGGGACCCATGGGCTGCAGGGGGACAGCCTGCTCCACCAGGGGCCTCTCCACAGCCCGCAGGGGAACTGCTGCTGCCTGCCTGGAGCACCTCCTGCCCTCCTGCTGCACTCACCTGGGGGGCTGCAGGGCTGGGCCTCACTCCTCGCTCTCCCAGCAGCTGTGGTGCAGCAGGTTTTTTCCCTTTCTTAAATTTGCTTTTCCAGAGGCACAAATAACATCACTTTTTGGCTTGGCATGGGCCAGCTGTGGGTCCCTTTGGAGCCAGCTAGAGCTGAACATTTTCTAACATGTCGCAGTGGCTGGACTCTTCTCACAGAGGCCACCCCTCCAGCCCCCCGCTACCAAAACCTTGCCATGTAAACCCACAACAGCAGACAATATGGATGGGTTTGGTACCGGGTAAAGGGAAATGAAGATATTGGAAAAAGATCATGGTTGAGGATGTTAATGCTGACTGATATGTCAAAGAAAACAACACCAGAGGGCTGGGGATCTGCCTACTTAGAAAGTTCAGTCAATTTGCGAGTCACACTGAGTTAGAAGTCAGAGCAGAGAACGTTTAAGGTGAAAATCGGAAGCAACGATTGTTTAAAACACTTTTTTCTTTTGGTAAAAGATGGAAGAGAAGAAGGGCTGGTAGTTATATTAGCAAAAGATTATTTTGATTATTTTTTTAAAAAGATGAGAATGAGTTGGTTGGAGAAAGAGAGAAACTAGGTGAGAGATTTCCTCTGCATCTTGTGTGGCATTTTCAGTATAAATAAATGCTGGTCCTGTGCAGCCTTTCCCACTGACACTTTTCTCTGATGAGAAAATCTGCACATAAAGCTGCAATACCTGTGAGCTTGGCCCCACAGTGCTTTCTCTGCTGATACTGTCCCCATTAGCTGGTGATGGTCAGTGTTTTCGTCCATTGGTAGAGGGAGAAGGGAAGTCCCAGCACCTTGAAACAAACTAAGTGGCTGTGGACATCAGCGACATAACATCTGTTACTTCTAAAGGGGAAGTGGCAACCTTAATGTGGTACAGCTGAGTCTTTGCAAATGACTTGAAAATAACAGGAGGACTTTCATCATTTTCTTGGGTTTGGGGCTAGTTTCTGTTGCTTACATAAAGGCAAGTGTACCTATTAGATCTTCCTCACAGTAAGCTGTATTACCCTCTGTCTAGCTCTGAGAAATGCAGGTATTTCATTTATTGATTATGTGAGTTCAACAGCTTTGGGCTGGTGTTTTTCCCATCCAGCTTAACAAGACAAGACTCATATACAGACTCTCATCATCTCCCTTCCTGAATACTAGTGGTCCCTTTCCTCCAGCCTCAAGATCCTCTCCCCAGATGTTGCTAGAGAAATCTTATCTCTAGTCTATCACTAATACATGAATTTTAATAGCTTATAGTTCGCCACCAACATCATTCTAGAGGGATTTAGGGCATGCAGGTTCCTGCAGAGGGAATCAGTACCTACAGGGCTTAAATAGGATGTTGCCTTCTTGCAAGAAATCAGCAAGAGCACTGGCTAAATCCTGTAAATATACTAATGTATTGGCCTCGTTATGAAAAACTGAGACCAGCACTCACATCAGTATGGTTGTCCTGGAGGAGAGACGATATTCAGAGCAGTTGCTTGGGGAAATGCTCATCACACATTGCAGAGCTGCTGGAAGGCCCCAGGCAGCGATGTGGCTGGCAGTCCCCCGATGATAACTTCATTCATTGTGATGGCTTCTGCTTTGGTACCAGCTGCACGTCTGACAGATTAATGCAAATAAAGGCATCGGGGCATTTATTAACCCAACAACAACAACGAGTAACTTTAGGCAAGATTCCCCAGCTGTTTACACCATGGGTTTTGCTGCCAGCCTCAGAGGGTGTGAAATAGCAGTGAAAGGACTCACTTTCAGCTGCAGCAGAAATTGTGGCAAAGGCTAAAATCTGTAGAGGGTTTCCTGTAAATTGAGAGCGCAGCAATATTGGGTAACTGAGCTTCAGTTAGTGCACTGCAAATAGTATTTTGTTGCAACCCATGTTGCTGTTATTGACACACTTATTGTTTATTTTGACTTGTAGCATTAGGTTTTGTTGTTGACTGCATTACTTTATGCACATGTGAGACAGACAATAGTGATGGAAAATGATCCAAATATTTATTTAACCGTTTGGAGCTCTCGTACAGTGGGAGTATTTCATGAATTGTTAACAGACAAGATAAACTTTAATAATTTTGGAGCAGAAGGTAGCTGCTGAGACCTGCAGGGACTGAAGAGACCTGCAGGGCTCTTTATCTGTCTTTTAAGGTGGATTTGCTCTAAAAAGCTGTTTCCCACAATTAGTTTGACAACCTTTTCTGATTATATCCTTGCTGCTGTCTGAGGAAGGTTCACATCTCTGAGGGCTTGAGTGAATCTGCTGCCTGAAAACAGGCTTGACCTAGCATTGCAGATGAATGGGAAGTATGAGAAAAAGGCCAAGAGGGTGGTAAAACCACAGCAGAAACTCTCTTCACTAGCTGCTTGTGGGATCTTGCCAGCCCTGGGTCATCCTGCAGAGGCATTCACTTACGCTTTGGCTCCTTGGGATTGCAGGGTAGAAATCTCCTCAGTTTAGAAAGGTGGAAAAGCTGTGATATGAATTCAGACTCCTGCTGTGCCAAAGTGCTTTGGTGTTAACACTGGTATTGGTGATGTTTTGGCCTCTCAGCTGCAAAAAGATGATGGCAATTGCCCTGTCCCAGTTCTTCCCTATGCCATTTCTGCACCCAGCTGGTACTGAGGAAAATTCCACCTGATTTTTTTCAGTGCTCTCTGTCACATAAAGAGAAAACAGTGTAGAGACCCTGGACTTTTTCATGGTCCAGTCTAACTCACAGGCATGTAAAATGGCAAAATCAGTGTAAGAATCACCTACACTTTGCTTCAGAGTTACTTGACCAAAGATGTCTCTGCAGTCCACTTGTTCTGAAGGCCATGAAAGTCATGGTCAATGGTATTTTTGTGTTTTCTGGTCTTAATACCTGTCCTGGTTTCAGCTGGAATAGAGTTAATTTTCTTCATAGTGGCTGGTATGGTGCCTTGTTTTGGATTTAGGATTAGAAAGATGTTGATATAACGCTGATGTTTGAATTGTTGCAGAGCACTGCTTACACTGAGTCAAGGACTTTCCAGCTTCTCATGCTGCCCTGCCAGCGAGGAGGCTGGGGGTGCCCAAGGAGCTGGGAGGGGACACAGCTGGGACACCTAGCCCAAACAAGCCAAAGGGATGTCCCATACCACGTGGCATCAAGGTCAGCAGTAAAACTGAGGGAGTTGGCAGGGGGGTGCCTGGGGGCTGGCTGGGCATCAGTCGGGGGGGTGGGGGACGGGAGCAATTGCATTGTGCATCACTTGCTTTGTGTATTCTTTTATTATTATTATCAATATTTCTCTTCTTTTTCTGACCTCTTAAACTGTTTTTATCTTAACCCACAAGTTTTGCCTTTTTATTTTATTTTTTTTTCTGATTCTCTCCCCCATCCCACTGAGGGGGGTGAGCAAACGGCTGTGCGGTGCTTAGCTGCGTGCTGGGTTAAACCACAACACTACCAGTTGACCTACATATGTTTTTTGAAACGTCCAAAACAAAATCAACCAAAGAGTTGCTTGCAGGGCACTTGGCTTTGTGAACTGCTCTTCTTATTACGAAGTGTCTGTTCCGAGGGAGAGAGGTGGTCTGGCTCCCTGCCTTGGCTGCCCTTCCTGCCCTCCCTCTACAATAACGCTCAGCGAGCTGTCTGAGCAGTGCAGAGCAAGCTGCAGCCTTGGTCTCTTTGTAGTGACAGGGAAGGTGGCAGCTGGATGACATTACGCGTGATGCACAGCATGCACTGCACCCCGTGCGTCTCCCTGCACTTGTAGCTGGGCCCGAGCACTTGCAAAAGCATCAGAAAGCCTGTGGGAACTGCAGGTTCTCAAGAAACTTGCAGAGCTGGGGGAGCAGGAAGGAGTGGGCGAGTGAAGGTGCAACAGCAGCAACTGGTACAAGAGGATGAATGGGGATAAATCGGTGGTAGCTGAGCGGGCAGAGATACACGCCTTAGTCAGAGGAGTACCAGTGGAAAAGGAGGGATGGAGTTAGCAGACGTGCAGAACACAACTGGAAAGCGTTTGTAAGCTTTCAGCATTTTTTTTCAACACTTCACTCTCCTGCTATGAATTTCTGCTTGTCTGGGCTGGCTTGTGTGTTGTGAATGTAAATGAGAGCAGTGGGTTGCTGGGGTCTCTGTGAAATGCAAAAATTAGCGTGTGGTTCGTGAGAAATGACTGCTCTGGTTTGCATCTGTGGCGCTGTCGCTGTTGTACACAGTCAGACATGAGGATCTTGATCCTGCGAGCACTTATAACCATTAACATTTAAACATATGCTACTAACTTCTTTGAGCATTTCTATACATATTTTTGAGGTGTGAGAGCTTACACCTGGCTATGAGTTCTATAAACAAACAAACAAACACTGAAAGACGGAAAAATAAGAACAGTCAACATGAATTTGTTAACAATACCCAAATTAGAGCAGGATTCTGTGACAAAGTGCCATAACGAGACCCTAAGGTTGTTACTTGCTTGTTCAAAAGTGTCTCATGTTTGACAGGCAGCTTTTTGGTTGTTTTTCTGTTTCTAAGTTGGTTTAACCCACCATTTGAGGACTGAAGTGCAGAAAGTCCCCACCCAGCAGAGAAAGTCTTACAAGACAGAAAAGAGGAAGACCTATTTTGCAACCAGGGTGGTTTTCCCCCGGGACATGCATGATGGTGAACAGGCAGAGTAGCATTCTTATTGTAGGTTAAAACTTACGAAAACTTGGATTTCCTTTCCATGTTTGCAATTTTGCAAGTGTTTACCAGGGAAGGAAGGAGGACAAGATGAGTCCCAGAGCATACTGAGGTCTCAGATGTATTATCTGGATATGAGCAGGTGCCTTGCACCCTCCAGAAGCACCGTCCAGTTTCCAAAATTAAGATGGGACCAACAGAAACTGGAGCTGCCCAGCACCTGTGAGTAACAGGGTCTTTAAGCGGGAGACAAACTACAGTGGCCTGGAAATCAAGGACACTGATGAATTAATTAGCATCTTAATTCAGATGACTACATGTGGAAGACATAATATTGCGTAAGAAGGGAGGGAAAACGTGCTGAGCAGAGGCCACAGTTTCTCTCTTCAGTCCCTTTGAACTGAACTCCCAATTGCTTCCATTAGTTAAAGCATTTATGTTACTGAACTAACAACAGCAGGCTCCTGTTGCCATCAGCAGAGCATTTTTCTTTTGAGTGGGGAATTTGTGGAAGTACAGATCAGGCTTCAGTCTGCTTTATGAACTCAGGTGCAGCATGAATTCAATACTGCATGTCACAAAGGCTGTGTCCCTGTCCCTGTTCCTATCCCCAGGAGTGCCAAGAGGTCCTTACCTCTTGTACAGCCAGCTCTACAGAAGAGGCAGCGCTGGGACTGAAGGTTCCTGTGAAAGGACAGACTTAAAGGGAGAGCCACATGTGGTGTTCAGACCCCACTGGAAGGGAGGGTGGTTCTGGAGGGGGCCCCAGGACCTCCGTGAGCATGGGCAGCAGCAGAGCTCTGCCTGAGCAACCCTAGCTGCTTGCTTACTTTCTGCAGCCAGCAAGTCAGGAACCTGGTAAAGGTGGGGGAAGAGTTTTGGGGTGGAAATTGATCCTTGTCAACGAAACACGGAGCTCTGTCAAGTCCTGCCTTCTACCACTAGTTGCCATGCCCACCCTCTCTGGCACTGCTCCCTCCAGCTGTCCACAGGCACAACCCTGACGTGTCCCTGCCTTTCAGAGAGCCTTGCTGGTGCTTCGCATTAAGGTCAGGGTGGCAGGTAGCTTTGCGCCAAGTGCAGAATGCCATGTGCAGCTTCCCAAGCAAAGCTGAGAAGGCAACCTTTGTTCCCAGTACAGGCCCCTGAGAGTCAGAAACATGACGGCAAAATAACCTGTTTATTGTGAGAGCTGCCTCTGCCACCGCCCCCATGACAGAAAATCCCCAAACACACGGAAGGAGGAAATTTTCAGCACTGTGCCCCGGCCTAGAGCAGTGATCTATTTCCAAGCAGTGTCATCGGGCCACAAAACAGGACTGTCCTGCGGGCTCACCTGCAGCCTGCTGCCCTGGCCTTCTCCCAGGGATGAGTGGAGAGCACTCTCTGCGTTGGAAGCAGTAGTGTTGTAACCATCACCGTCTAGGACTGGCACGTCTCAAGTGGCTCACAGAAATACCGCCTATGTCGGGAACGTCTATAGACCAGGCAAGCATTTGGAAGAAGGGCTTTTCTCCATTAGCAAGAAGACAGCAGTGTTGAAAGCAATACCACTGACATCCCTCCATGCTTTGCTGAAGAGGAGGGAGGACTTGATCTAGTTTCTTTCTTATGTTTGTGTTTCAGTGCTATCTGTCTGACTCACGTATCCTAGATTACAAAAACACCCTTCATATTTCATATTCTGGCCACGATTGATAATGCACATCTCATATTTTAGCAGTATTTGATAAAACAAACCTTTGAAAGAAACTGAGAAGCTCTCGCTTGCTCTTTTACATGTTTTAGGAAGACAGTGGTTTATTAATAAGCACACAATTCCTTTTGTCTGAGTTTGAGGTGACCAACAGTCCCTGGTATAAACATGCAGCAGGTCAGGGAGTGTCATTAGAACTGGCTGTTTAAATGGAAAGATCCCCGGAGTTGTAAGAACAAACATGACAACGTTTAGAAAATGGTGAATTAAAATGCACCCCCCTCCAAGAGTTTTCAAATGGTAAATATGCTGAGTCGATTAGACCCCTTCTTCCTTCTTCTGTACCGATGAGACCTCAAACTTGCAGTTTGCCTGCTGACAGTGTAAAAATCTGATCATATGTCCATTAAAATCAAAGCCAAATATTTCAGTGCTCTCTGCAGAGGATGAGAGCCTTACTCTGTTTCAGTAGCAATTCTTTTTATTCCAAGCAAGAAGTTTCTTTAATTCTGTTTAAGCTCTGTTCTGATAGAATAGGCATGTTACAAACATTATCATGTGGATTTAAATAAGGCCCTTTTGAGAGCTGAAGAATTGAAAAATTCCTCACCAAGAGCTGATCTTTACTAGCATTTACCAACTTCTGCCCTTCAGATGGTGATACAATTCAGTGTCATATAGGTAAGTTTCATATTAATAAATAAAAATGGTAGGCTGTCCTTCTAAAGTAGCATGAAGTGCTTGGATAACATTTACAAATGGTATAAAGGGAACACATCCCGTCTGGCAAGCTGGGGTGTAAAATATGCTACATACAACCAGAAGGTTACACAAACTTGTGTGAAATTGCAGAAGGAGGTCACCACTTTTTTCTGTGACTGCAGGAACCTGTCAGCAACGTCTAGTGTTGTGTAGGAGCTATCAAAGGGCTTGGCAGAGGAGTTTTAAAGGCAGTAAGCAGGTGGCAGGGCTGAACTGGGCTGAAATAATATGTGTCCGTTTCAACTTTTTTTGTCCGTTTTCACCTTTTTTTTTTCTATGCTGCTGGCTTTTAAGTTTTATTTATTTATTTATTTATTTTTCTTTTCCTGCAGCTGGTATTGAAAGTGTCTTGGTTCCTTTTTTTTAATAACCTGTTACCAGTACTGTACGTACAGAAGCACTGTGCTTTGTATGGGTTTCTTGCACACATGCAAGCTTTATTCATATGTCTTCCAGCTACTGTCCCCATGGTATTTGCTTTCTCAAACCTATCTCACTATTGTCAAAGAGGAGCAGCTGAACGAGGGCCAACAGCCCTGTGTGCATTTTAAAATGCTTCACAAAAGAGCCATTAAACCATTCAGTGATGAGTTCTTTCAGCCTTGAAGTCAGAAATTTAGAGATGTGAAACTGAGACAGTTTGAAGCAGCTGAGCGATGGCTTACAGACTGAGTGGAGGACTTGGTTTGGCACCGGCCTCATGGTCCCCGCTGCAGCTGGGCGATGGTGCCAGCGGTGCTCTGACATCCAGGTGGTTCATTTTCACTTCTCTGCTTCCCTAAAGAGAAATGGCTGCTTTTCAGCTGCCCATGCTATCTCTTGGACGAGGCATTTAGGCTTGTATCTGGAAGCCTGAGAGATGCTGGTGTACAAAGCAGATTTTCTGTTGTAAGGTCCAATTCTTCCTACTCACCTTTCCCTAAGTCCTCCCTCATTCCAGAGACTCCCTGTAGCCAGGATAAGCTGTCTCTTAATAGCAAGCATTATGCCAGAATGCTTTATCGTTTAATAGCATTAAGCTTTCTCTGTGTGAGTTGGTTCCCAAATGCATATGGCTGCCTTGAACCTTCAGCAGTCATTATGAATAACAGGAGGATAAAGACAGTCGAGGGGAATTCCCCTCACACAGATGAAGGGTAAATTTTTGCTAAATTGCCAGCGTGTTGGGGGGTGGGTGGGCAGGCAGTGCAAACTTTCTTAAAGTAAACCTTGACTCCTACTCTACCGCAGCGCCAGAATAATTCCAAAGAAGCAAAGGGATATGCATTTGTGTAACTGGGATTAGAAGCTGGGCTGCTCTTCCCAGAAAAAGAGATCCAGTCTTTAGACTTTGTATTGAATGAACGACTGCCACATATTTGGGAGTTAGAAGTTTTCCTTGTTAAAGATGAAGTGTACTCCTCGTGGGTCAGCTTCCGAGTTACTGATGCTCTGCTTGTTGAGCGTGTCAGCTAGGCCCTCAGGTCCACACAGAAAAACACCTATTCTGGAACTGTTAAGAAAATGAAAACATGGTCAGGAACTAGATATAGAGTAGCAGGATGTTGTTTGTGCATATCAATCTTATGTTCTGTAGCTGCAAGTTTTTTTTCTCAGTTGCAGAACTTAAAGGAAAATGGTATGTCTTCCCTTTAAAACTTACAACCCATTGCTGTCAAACTTGCAAGGCACTTGCTACTGCTTCTAAAGCAGATGGTGGGCTAAATCTCAGCTCAGCAGAAGTCAGTGAAGACAGTTCTGTGGACCTCAGTGGAATCAATAAAGTAAAGCCTCAGAGTTCATGATACAAGTTCTTGAAAGGAACTGTTCCATTTTTTCCTACATATTTTTGGATGCTCAGCCAAAGGCCATCGATATTTAGTTTAAATTATTATTATTATTATTATTATTATTATTATTGTTGTTGGTATTATTATTTAGGTAGAAGGCATTACTATTAGAGGTATTTAGAGGTCAAATGATGTTCCTATCTACTTCAGCTAGAAAGTTGTGATATGTTTTTTCTAAAACATCCGCTAGTAATTGCATACTGCATGAAGTACCTCACCAAGCATAGATGATTTGTTTTTTAAGCTGTAGGTTCAAACAATTTGGTCAAGACCATGTCCAAAACCAGATTAGAAGATACTTGGAGATTGTTAATTAAAATACTCTAAAATACTCTCCTCAAACATTACCAGTCAAAGGAACAAGATTGTGCTATGATGGCATTCAGACTATCAGTTTACCCTGGATGCTGCCTTGCAATGGTTTTGAACTCATTTTCCCAGTTAGGTCTTCCATACAAGGTTTTCTGTTTAAGGCCTGTAATCACATCCTTCTCTTCTTCATGATGCACTACAAAATGAGTGGCCTGTGGGAAATTAAAGACAAAGGACAGCATCATGTCAATATGCACCGAATTATTTCCAAACCAAGAACATTCCTGAAGAATTTATGGTGTTTATAAAGGAAAGTTACATGGGTATAGTCCTGACTAGTAATGTCCATCTCCTTCTTTCCCCTGACTGGATTATCTCAAGACATAAAGCCATGATGTGTTGAACACTGTGAACATGCAGAAATTACATTTATTTTGGAATAAACTGTTTTAGTCCAAGAACTGTAAAATAAAGCAGTAAATTAAAACAAAACTTCCCCTACAGTTACAATAATACAACTCCCATGACCTTAATGAAGTCCTGGCAGTTTGATCTCTGGAAGGTTTGATCCATATGAAGAGGTCTTGTCTACCTTCCCTGTGTAACACTCACCTAGACCAGCTAAGCTAAGTAGAGACAGGAAGAGGAGATGTGGTTAGGGCATAAGTTAAACCCTTGCAGAGTTCTGCAGCTCTATTATATGCCCAAAAAAAAAGTTAGAGCAGGAACTTTCTCCCAAAGCAAAAATTGCGTTATTTTTCTTCATTTTTTCCTGTTTTTCCATTGTCTGTGTAAGGTAACTCCCTACCATACTGCTACCCTAACCCTGTTGCAGAGCTATGGCACTTCAGGCACAAAAATTAGTGAATTTTGCACAGGTGAGACAAAAGTGAAATAAAACATCATAAAAAGTAACAGAGCGAGCACCTTTCCTGACTGAATCACACATTCTCAACTGGGTCATGGAGAAGCAACTCCTTTGTATACCTACAGTGCCCTACATACAAGGGATCAGATGGGAGAACTCCTGAAGGCCCTGAAAAGAATATGCTGCCATTACTCAAATCTTGTGCATTACCTTCTCCCAGATGCCATTAATTCTGCTTTAGGCAGTAGTAACTGCTTTAGAGACACCTGGATGGTCAGCTGAGGTTGATGTTGTGATGAAAGACTACTTTTGGGAGTACACAACCAGAGTGAAAGAGAAAGTCAGAGTGTACATTGTCAGCTGGTCTGATGTAAGTTCTGATGGGTAATATCTATCTGCGCCTAAAACCTCTGAGAGCCAGGTGGAAGCCCAGGATAACGGCTGTTCAAAAATTTAGCAAAACATAACACACCTGCCTCTGTACATAAGGCAGTGATATTTTCTGCAGTGTTTTTACCTGAGATTCATCCCAGCCTGTAAGGTAGATGTTATAGCTGAGAAACTCTGCGTTATTTCTCTCCTGCATTTGAGTCTCCAGAGACTGCAAGAGGTCAGCAAACCATTCAAAGGCATGAGTGTCCCGGCATAGCCAGTAAAAATAGATCTGGAAGAGAGAAGAGTAAACTGTCAGGGGACATAATCTTTTAGGTTTCCGGGTTTCTGTATGCTGGCTAAATGAGGATTTCAGAATACTTGTAGGATTTGCCCTGACCGCTTCAGTTAATGGGTAGGCAGTACTGAAGCTATTCAGGAGTTTTGACACTGAGAGGGTTGTGAAGCAGAATGAGTGACTGCAAGAACAAGGAAACATCTTTCTATTTGTCTTTCACTAGTTACATTTGTAGTTCAGGATGTTTCCCCAGTTGTATCCTTGTAAAACAGCTTGTTATGATGTAAAACAATGACCTGGAGGTAGATTCTATCTCCCTGTCTGCTGGCGGGGAAGTTAAATTAAAGCAGGTAATGAAATCAGATCTGTCCTCTGGATATGACCATAACTTTGTAGTGTGACCCCACTCCTCTGTGCAGGGACTTTCCAGGCCCAGAAGGCAAGAAGAGGATGGCAGCAGGGCACTTCCACTGACAGAATTGCTCTCTTTGTTGTTAGGGAAGACACACAATATTTGCATTGGCTGTAGTTAGTGCTTGGGAAGTACGGCATGTCTTTTTGTATCTAGCATGGCTTGAATGGCACGTGCACCACAGGTGGAAATCACCAGGACCACAGCCAGGATTTGCGTATAGGATTTTGCTCCTAGGGTATTTCTCCTTTCATTCACTTTTTTTTTTTTTTTTTTTTTTTTTTTTTCCCTGTCTGCTCCTCTTGTGAGATAACTGGGCTTGATAAATGGGCTCTTCTTTCAGGATTCATACATGTTTGGAGCCAGATCCCTTTTCTGGGCCTGTTTCGATCTGGGCTGTCAGCCTTCCAACAACTACATGGGTTCTGGCAAATTTCTGTGACAAAAAGGACACGTACCTTCTTAAGTTTTAGGTTGGTCGCATCGTGGCAGTATTTGTACCAGACAGATTTGAGCACAGATGCAAATGGTGTGACCCCTATCCCAGCTCCAACAAGCATAACAGTTTCATAACTGAATACGTCCTCACTGGCAGTTCCAAAGGGGCCGTCCACAGCTATCCTGAAACCAAAAGCCCTCTTAATAAATCAGTAGTGAATATTTGTTAGCACCATTTAAAATAGCAATAGAAAGGTAAAGTATTTGTCTGTTAAAGAAGGCATGTTTGGGCTGAATGCTAGAAAGTAAAAGAAAAGGTGAATTTAATCACAGGAGGGAACTGGAGGGAGCGTCCAAGGTCAGCATCTCTGATGGAAGTAGTCAAGGATTGTATCGCAGGTGCCACCAAACTGGCTGAGTAAAATTTAAAGTGTTTAAGATTTTGGTTGGCTTTATGACGGAGACTCTTTGTACATACTTGGGCAACTTCCAGGCCTCCTGGAATTCTTGCTTGTCACATCCACAGGCATTGAACAAGCCCTCTGTCCAGTCCCCCACAATACGGACATGAATACTGAAGTAATCCTCTTCTGGGGCAGAGGTTAGAGTGAATGGATGCCATTCCAGTTTAGACACTGCTGGGCATTTGACAAAAATGTATTGTCCAACCTCCATCTTGAAACCCTTCTTCATCATCTGGAGCTCAATCGTCTTGAAAGGATGAATCACCACCTACAGTAAGAGGGACAAGGGAAAAAAAAACAAACAAAAGGACAAAAGGAAAAGGCTCTCTTCCCTGATCACTGGTTTTATCTATGTCCTTCATCACCAACATCATCCTTTCCTGTGAAGGCAAGGAAAGCGGGTGAAACTTTGTTCCTAGTAGAACTGGGAGAGAGAAGCAATGGCTGACAGCCAGGTGAAAGACTGCAGAAGCTGCCTAATTTTTGGCTGAGGTACCTTTTTCACACTGTACTTGCAGTCATTCCAAAAGGGACAGGTCAGACTGGCACATCTTGTAACGCATTACCAGCTCTGTGTATGCACATTGTTAATTCTAGGTGCACCTTACACAGTGGCACAGTGTTAATGAAGCTGGATGTGTGTATCAAGGAAGAGCTATCATACAGGTAGGGAATTAAGACAGATAGTACCACCGGAAACTGAAGTTTTCATTTTGTACCCGGATAGGAACTATAGTTGTGCCTATTACACCTCTATTTAGCCAAGAATAAACATTAGGAATATTCTGGAAGCAAGGCTAGTGTTTCAGTCACTGCAATTTTTTAATCCCAAAGTTGTCCGCCAATATTATTTTCCATTTTTAGAAGAGAATCGAGTCTCTCTGTTTATTAATGTAGGTATCAATAACAGCGCTCAGCATTGTGGAAGAAACTTCCTGCCAACAGGGAACAAAGCAGCCACAACAGACATATGATGCAGAAATAGAGAGATTTTGGTAAAATTACTATAAAGTATGCTAGAGTATAGGAGCCTTCCAATATGTCAGCATGGTGCCAGGGAACAGTAGAGGCATCTATGATCTCCCATATCGCCCATATCCTGCTGACTTGAACAGGGTATGTCCATGAGATGCAACACACTGCCATGTGAAGAAATTATGTTGGGAAAGGCCAGGGGAGTTTTTATATTTTTGAGTATGATGCCATGATAATTTGCCTATCATACTTTCAGATCCAGCATTAATATCTCTGCAACACACCATGGGGACCTACCACCGAAGCTCAACATTAGCTTTGGCTGTGCAAAATAGGTACCCCCTAACTCTCCTACTCAGAAGACATTTGTTCTGCTGAAAAATCCAAATTCCTAAATATCCAGGTAGTTTTGAAAACAAAAATTTGTTATCCTAAATTACTTAGAAGGCAATGGAATATTTATATTGGTGACCATTTCCCTAGATATGAAGAAAAGTAATTCTCTAAGATTCAGTCTGGTGCCTTAGCTATCTTCTTCCTGCACTCTTTTAAAGACTGACTTGGAGACAACTATGATTAGATGTTAGAGGTTAGTATTATTTTTGCATGTTAGCAGCCAGGACACACCTGACAGGTCTTTAATTGACCACATTGCCTGATGTGCAGGGACTGCTGGCTTCGCGGCACCATATGGAAAAATTGGTAATGTTTTGCCCAGTGTTAAGCATAGCCCCAACACTTACCTTTGTGATAACAACCTTCTGCTGTGACCTCCAAAACCGCACCAGCCTCTCACAGAGGTACAAAAACATGGGACCCACTACCCACTTCCATGTCTGTTAACAGAATAAAATGAGAAGTCAGATCATGAAGATGGCAACTTACGTTACACTGAATTCTGGAAATGCTATTAACAGGAGTGCATTTAAGTTACTTATCAACCAGAGTAGGGAAGCCGTAAAATATATGACACCTTCAAAATAGCTTCTGCTCAGAGAGAGAATTTATTACTTTGTTGAGAATTGCAGTTGGATTTTTAATGGATACAATAGTTATAGCAATGCACTTTTCTCTGGGTGATTTTGTCTCTACCTAAAAACTAAGGTAGCTAGGTGAAATGAGGAATAAAACTCTCAATGTGTTACTGACTCAGGTCTGTATTACTGCAGGGAAGTTTTCTGTTAACAGCTCTGTCTGAAACATGAATGAAAGCCAGCCTGGTTAGGCAGTAAGATCTGAAGTTTCAGCTCTTGATGTCTGGAGACAATCATTTTCTGTTAATTATTATCAATCCATTAGTAATATGAAACTATTATGTGCATTATAGCATTTTTTAGGAACCTCCACAAGCCGCAAAATACACTTTCGTAAACACGTATTGCTTTACGTAAAGTAAGCTGCTTTCTATAGTGACTGTATACATTATTTAACAAAAAATAAACTCTAAACATTTTTGATTGGCTTTACACTCAAAACAATTGTTCTTACCATAGGAGGATTCCCTGAAAACTGGGGGATTGGGCAAGCTCCTTTTCTCCCCCAGACACTGAAGTTCTTAAAGCAAATCTCTGGATTATGTTCAGCCAGACTCTCAGCAGTTTGTCCACGTACAATTCGCCTGAAAAAAATGCAAAACATTAAGGGAATGAAATGTAAATGAACTTACTGCCATGAACTGTCACTTATTATTATTCCGTTTATGTACTATTCTATTTCTGTGAAGTTATGGACTTCTGCAGTGCTAGTGTACCTTTTGATTCAGCTCTACTGCTCTGACCAACCCACAAAATTCCTATTAAAATGATAATAATGCGGAGGAAGGTTTGTAGGGGAAAATACCAACGACAAGATCAGATGAGGAACTAAGGGGCATGTTCATTATCATTTCCAGTACGTGGTCACAATAGCAAAACTTCATTCTTTTCAAAGCAATCCTACTTTTTCCTTCAATAAGACAAACAAAACAGGGAGTGGGCTCAATAATCAGTTTCCTAGTGATCAGTGCAGAAATTATTACTGTTATTTAGCTTAGAAATCATAGAGAACACATTTCAAAGTACCTCCTTTGATACTTTCTCTCTCTTTAAAGCTGCTTAGTAGATGTTTAGTTGGTGTGAATGGGCACAGGTCCCTCAGGCTCAAAGAAGCTATGCCAGCCAAACCAGTTTATGTCAGTTGATGATCTTGACTCTATATTCTGGCTTGTGCTTTGTTTTAGTTTGTTTTTGTTTGTTTTGGTTGTTTGTTTTATTATAGAGAAGCCAGATTGCTCCAGTTCTAGCTTTCCAGTAGCAGAGCTGCTGCAGGAAGAAAATTTCAGTTCTGAGGAGAAAAAACTTATTCAGATCTTGTTCATTATTTCCTGCCTCTGTGTGGATTTTTACCAACCTTAGGGCATGAGAGAGTCCCCAGAATGATGGCAATTAGTAGGATGAGGGTGATAGCAAAGAAATGCAGATTAAGATCTGATGACTTTCCCTAGAAATGGTCTGATTCTGGTTGGCTTTAGGCCAATATGATCCTGTTGCTATTTTCTTTCCATGACTTCTCTTTCTGTGTTTCAAGATCAATTTCCTTGAACTAAACTGTGTTTCTTATGTTTCAACAAAATTTGGTATCAAAGTTAAATGTGTATGTGGCTTTAAGTGACAAATGTATCAGAGGATTATTACAATGCCTCTGCACAATCTTGAAAGTCAAAAGATTTCACTGCTGATAGATACTACTAATGAATCGCTTCCTCATTAAGGGTTTCATTAACTTCCTGCCTGAAAAATAAAGGGAAAGAATGACACTGTCCTAGGAGCATCACGAGTTGCAGTTTCCAGGATCACCAGCTGCAATTCACTTCCCCACTAGTGACAATGGCTTCAGTGGAGCCGCCCTCTGGGGTGATTTACAGGAACAGGAGGAACCCATTTGCTGCCTGTTTTCTGACAACTCTCACCCCCATCACTTAGGGGAAAGAGTGGGCCTGGTGGTTTTTGCCCTGCCCTACAATCCACTCAAAGTTTGACAATGCTGGTAGCCTGTACAAGAAAAGGAAAACAATTATTTTCACTTACTATGCAGTGTAGATGCTCTTCCAGTACTGCAATTAAGCTTTCCATAATATAGCCTTATAATTACCTCTTTTTCTGCTACAAGTTTCACTTTAACTTCCAAAGCAGGGTGATCTGAATCTCTGTACTCTTTCCTCTTTACTACAAGGGGCAGGTTTGGACTTTTGCCTGTGACGTAACTCGTGCAAAGAGTATTGGTAATGGAAAAGTGCTTTAACAGCTTGTAACAGACAAGAATCTGTCCCCTTCATTCCATTAACTACATTTGCCTCAGTTTTCTGTATATACATACATATATGTATGTACATAAACCTATGTAAGACACAGTCTTTTCTTTTGAGATACGATGACATCTATGCCTCTTTCAAACATACAACTTAGAGAGTGTCAGATCATACTTATTTTATAACATCCATCTTTACACATCTAAGATTCCTTCCTTGAGCATAAAAAGACCATCCAATATTTTTTTCAGTAATGGATTTTTTCTAAACTCAAAATGTCTTTTGCTTTTAAGGCAAAATACGATGGAGCTATCTCTTTACCTGAAAGTGATCTAACACCTATCCTGCATATGACTAACGGCCGCCCTGAGTTCACTGCCAGAAATCATCCTTCCCACTACAGATAATAATATTCCTGTGTTTATCTCCTCCCAAAGTCTAGCTGAATCTCTCTGACAACCACGCTGACCTCTACTGCTGCCCAAACTCTTTGTCTTTTCAGTACTATGTTATTAAAATGAAGATATAGTTTACATCCAAGTAACCAAAATCAACTTTTATGAAATACATGCTACTCACTGACTGCTAGAAAGAGCAATGCTTGCTTTCTGACAACATTGTGTAGTAGCTGCTGACAAGTCTGGACATTCTGTCAGTAATTGTATGGTTTTTGCTGAAAGAAACACGAGCCATTTGTTCTTTTCCTTCAGTGTTTTACTCAAACATTCTACTTGTTTTGGAAGTTGAAATGGACTGTCATGCTGCTGGTGATCCTCCTCTGCCTTCTATTTTTGCTCTTCCTATTGTAGTCTCATTTCTGCTACTGGGCTAAGAGGAAGTGTTGTTCAATTGTCATTTTTGTTGGACATTTCTAAAGGACACTTCCCAGTGCTCTGAATCCTTAGCTATTTTTAAGGTAATAACACCTAGAATTTCATTTAAATGGATAAAATAGTATAATCATGAACTATGAAATGGGGCTTTGATAATTTAGCATTTTTTTTTCTTCTCTTTATACATCAGTTCTGTAGTTTTAAAAAATGAAACTAAAGCTAATTTTTCTAAGTGGTAAAATTGCATATGCAGAGTCTTAGAATTGTTTCAATAGGCTATTCAGATAATTTAGAAGGTATGGAATGAACTAACTGTTGGAAATAGAAGATGTTTGGCATTTAAAAGTTACAGAAACTTACAGCTGCCTGTATTTGAGCTGCAACAGCTAAAAATCTATTATAAAATGCTTTTGATACTAAAAGCCCCAAAACTCATCCAAGTCTGCAAGATAAATATGTGTTGTTATAGTTATCATTTATCCCACAAAATCCTAGGCCTTATGTTATTTCTGTTCTTTTAGGACACAAATATAAAGTAAGAATTAGAAACCGGAACCTTGGAAAAGAGGTTTCCGGGTTAAATACCAGAAAAAAAAAAAAAAAAAAAAAAAAAAAGATTATTGTGAACTGATATGCCTGACTCTCATAAGACTCATGCACGTAAATAACTTGTTGCATGTATCTGAGGGCCTATTGGCCTCAGAACCCATATTGGCACATAATTACCATAAAAAATAACTGCTGTTTAGTGACTTAAGTCTCTATACACATCTGTGGGTAGAGACCTTTAAACTAAAATATAGTAGTTATCATGTATTGTGTGATAAATGCAAATACTCACCCAGCACCATGGATGACAAGGCCAATAAAGAAGACGACAAAGAGATGATGTGTGTACCAAAATACTTCAAAATACGACCTTCTGATGGTTTTGGTGGACGACGTGATGATTAGTATGAGGGCCAGAGTGATGATAACACCAGTGAGACCAGCCAAGTATGTGAAAGCCACATATAAGCCCCCCACGGGATTCTGTAAAATAATTGAACACATTGGTCGAAGGAAGAGGCTGCATCAAAGCTGAGCCAGCTGAACCACCAGTCTGTCTCCCTTGCCAAATTCTTTATCTTGTTGCAAATCTTTAAGTCATCTTCTCTGAATTTGCCAACAATGCTTTGAAAACCCACTCCATTTTTGTTTTACTGCAAATGAACTCTTACTAAAGTAAGTGCAAGTGGAGATAAAGAATTTTCTACCTATTTGCACACCAAGGACTGTTTCTTACTCTGCCACTGCTCAGCACTAGGGGCTTGGGGAAAAGAAAGATTTTTGCGTAACTCTGTTTCTAGAGCTGAGATCCTACATCCATATTTAGGAAGCTAAATTAAAGCTCTCATTTTTAGTGGTGTTGTGCAGCTGTCCTTTTTTTTTTTTTTTTTTTTTTTTTTTTCTCTTCAACCAGAGTTTAGGGAGCTCAAGGTCAAAACTTTTGCTTTGATTTCTGTCTGCCTAATCAGAAGACTTCTTTACAGGGTATTTGTTTTTATGCAATGTTTTAAAACTACTTTGAAATTCTCACATGAAAAGATATAAAGTATTACCAAAAATGAGCCACACTATTATTGACCAACACAGGGGAATGAATTACAAAAGACTGTCCTGCAAGATGGTTCAATTTGCAGATTGTGCACTCCAGAAATAGGAAATCTGCTGAGATATTCTTACATGATTATCTAGATGAATGGAATAATGATTCTTCACAGCCTGATGTCACTTACCGGAATGGTTTGCCTAAAAAAATTGACATAGCTTTCTTCTGGCTTATCACCAAGTTTCGAGAGCGCAGTTGTCAGAGTATTTTTCTCATCAACGCGTGCTTCCACACTCCACTCTACATTGAATAAGTGTGCAATGGTGTGAATGGCTAGGAGTGACAGGAAACAAATAATTATAGGGTTAAGCACAGGGTAAGTACTCGGTGTTCTGGGGTAACATTTGGGTGAACAATGTTTTGGAAAAGAAAAGACAGAAAACCTTTAGTTTACCTAATAACACATAAAACAGAAAAATAATTCAATGTCCTGCCCAAATTTTTACAACCCTTTCTTTAGTCATTTCTATTATTTTTTTCAGATGTACCAGCTAATTTATAAGCCTAAACAAAAAACATAGCTAAAGTACCTGGTTCTCAAAGCATTGCTAAATACCCTTTATTAATTAGTGTCATGAATTTTGCTAACGGTGCAAGAGAAAGGTATCATTTCTTACGTATCTTTTGTTCTCTGACAGTTGCAGATTAATGACTGAAAACTGTTTTAAGCCTTGATACATGCTGACTCCTTTAGGTTAATGAAATCAGCTCTCTGCCCATATCCATAAGAACTTAAATCCCACCTGAATTTTGCCTAAAATGAAAAAGAAAGCAGTAAACAAAGAAACATTTGAGTACCAACCCGTATGAAGGGCGATCATCCATGCCACCATTTTGTGAAAGGTGAGGTTCCTGTCCAGCTGCCGTCTGACACGGGTGGAGCAGCACTTTGGGGTTGAAGAAAAAAAGTATTTGCAGACCACTTGTGATGCCTTTGTGTACTTATTTAAATGCAGGGAAAACAAGAACATAAAAAATGGAGGCCCTAAGCAGAACAGCTGGTCACACTGGTGGTAAAGAATATTTAGGAATTCAGAATTCCTAAATGTAAACAAAAATATATCATTCCATACTTCAGAATATAATCATAATGTTATATTTTAATATGTCCCATTGAAACAAAGTATATGCTAATGAGAAAAAAATAACATGCAGTATGGCAAGAATATATGTCTTAGCTGTGTTAAATTTAAATTACATAGTATAAATGGAGGAAATCACCACACTCTGCCATGCCAAGACAAGGTTTTTGTAGGGACTTAGGTTGCCAGCTAGCATTAGGATCCTGTTGTGGTTCACACTGTAGAAATGGACTGTAAAGCCTAAAGCTATAACCATCATCTCAGAGAACTTCCACTCCAAACACACCAGTCACTTATGTTCTTAAATAATTCCTTCCCCAAAATGCTGGGTATACTTGCCAGACCTTCATTTGCAAATTGTCACTGGAGTTATCCAAAGGGAAACAGGAATAATAATTAAAAAATATCTCTGCTAATACAAGCTGAAGAACTTGGCTCTTACGAAAAACAGAATGATATTTTCATTAATGATTATGACAGGTGCAAAGAGACCCCATCTAAATTGTGCTGGAGTCAGTAGGAGTTCTCCTATAAATTCAAGTTCTTGTAAAGCTAGCATTTGTTGTCTCCACGCAGTTGAAAGCATAAATATCCTGTGTGGTGTCCTTATATAGCTTTTGCTGACTGCCAAAGGTAACAAAACACTAAGCAAGCTAAAACGTTATACACCTTGAAACCATATAAATGTTTCACACAACTAATTAAGAGAGATCCAAATTTTCTTCCGAGTGCTTGCTGGACATTAACTTTGTAGACAGTCGGGTAAAGTATTTTCCCAGATAACAGGGTAGATCTGATCATTCCAGATCATTGTTTTGCTTTGTTTTGTTTTGTTTTTCCAGCTGTGACTTTGATTAAAAGGCAAACTTTAACACTACTGCAATGACTTCAGCAGACTATAACAACAGCTAGAATAAATTTGGCCTTCTCTGCATCATGTGACTTAAGATAAAATTAAAAAGCTTGTAGAACAAAGTAGTACAGCATGGAAGTACCCATCCTGCTTTCCTGCCTTGCAAAAAGCAGGTGGGAACACTAGATCTTGCTGTTTAAGAAGTTTAAGACCAAGCAATGGCAAAATGCTGTAGTTAAGTTCAGTAGTGAGGCTCATTAACAGCAGCCATGAATATAGCAATAAAGGGCATGCAAAAACAACACAGCTGTTCTTTCAATTAATAATAAACAACTTTGTGGTGTAGCATTTCTGGGTGGCAGAATGTAAAGGGCAGGAGTTTCCATCACGTTCCTACTGAGCAATTCACCCCCCTGCCTAACCCCAATGGCATTGCCATTGGAAAGGCCACTACCCCTTCAGTAAGTTACACGATATTTAAAAATCCTGACTAAGGAAATCCTCACAGATCTTACTTCCAGAGCATAGCTAATTAGACAAGACAGTAGAAGAAGCATAAACAGCTGCACCACTGCACCATGGCCACCACAGTCCTGTCCCTACCAGTGGGACACTAAGCTGTGCATGTTTTGCTTAAGGTATACAATTACCTGCTTCCCGATGTAATACAACACATTGCTATAGGTATGTTGTATAAAATTCATTTATATCTATAAATATATTGTGTATATAATATATAAATATACAAATATATAAAATGCCATTGAGATTTATTGCAACAAGCAACTGAAGTTAAACAAACTCCAAACAGTCTTAAAATCCTATTTTATGTCCCTCCCTCGTGTCCTTGCTCATCCTCAGAGCCCTGAGCTTCCTCACACAGCCTGGTGCTGTCAGCTGCAGGCAGGCAGCAGAAATGAAGCTGCCTCTACATGGTTCAGAAAAAATGAAGCTGCTCTCTACACGGTTCAAACTTGCAAACTGGGTAAGAGATGAACAATTCAGGACAGGAAGCATTAAGACCCAGTAGCAATACAATTCTCAACCCTTGGAATCAGTTGTTAGCATTCCAGTTGTGTTTCTGAAAATGTCTCCAGCTCTTTCATTGCTTTCAGTTTAGAAGACTTCTTCCCAACCTGCTTTCAGCCCAAGGCCTGCAAAATCTATTTCAGACCTCATGAAGTTCTTGTATGACCACAATCTCATCAATATTTTCCAGTTGCATTCATCCAACAGCAACACAAACCCTTACTGAATTTATGTTCACTATTAACTTCTGCAGCTTGGGGAAGTCAGCTGGCATTTTGGCAGATGCTAGTTGATCTTCCTCAGGGTAGGGGAAGAAAAACTTTAACCCTACAGTTTTACTTACTGTTCTTTTTCCTTCCATATACATGGAGGGTGCAGCTGGCTGCTTTTGCTACAACCCAGAATCTGAAGGGGTATAGAACAAGACAGAAAGTCTTGCTGGACATTTCCAATTTTATATTTCTGAGTGTTATGCCTTAAAAAGGCCTGGGCACTTTGGACAGCATTGGAAATATAATTTAGGAGCTTAATGTGGCAGAAACAGTTCACTTTTTTATCCACACTGACTGTCAGAGTCTATGTACTAGATGAGTGTACAGTGTGGGTTGTCACTGATGATTTTCTTACGTTCCCTCAGCCAACAAGGGTCATCCATTCTGTATTAATAAGGTTTGCAATGTGTAGCTCCTTTTGGAGCCTAATCATCATAGCTATGGACTAGGAGCCTTTTTTAGTATGCCTGAATAAAATTATTTTATCTTTCTGTCTGCATTATTTCTGCTGTAATAGAGATCTAGATTTCAGTAATGCGACACAGTCAGTGCTATCATAGGAAGCCACTCCAGATACCACCTAGAATCGGTTGTCCTTTTCTTAGTGGTGGTTCCTTTGTGCTGTGCATTTGGGAGCTAGAAATGGTCATAAGGCTGGTGAACTATTTCATTCTAAGAAATGCAATGCAGAAAAGAAAGAACGTAATTTATGAAGCGCTTGAAAAGTCCCATTCTAAGTCTGTGAAAGCACACATTTGCTGTAAGAGCTGAACATGCACAGACAGAAGATATGGGTTAATTTCTCCTACTATAAATGGGTACTGTATTGTTGAAAAATGAGGCAAGTATGTGTAAGCATCACCAGTGGTGTCTGGCAGAGAACAGGGTCTTCGCATCCAAGGCAGCATGATGCCCAGAAGGCAAGAAAAAAGGGAAGAAGTCCAAGTCAAGGCTAAGTATCTCAACAGAGCTCTAGACATACCACTGGCATAGAGACCTCAGTCTTGCTCACAGCAAAACTCTGGCCTTCTCTACTTCTTCAAAGAGGACATCCCTAAATAACAGTGTGTTTGGGGAACTTGGACTGTCACTTGGGCATATTTGCAAGGCTACTTGGGTTATTATCTTACATAAATTTTGAAATTCTTTCTTCATCTTACCGCACTTGATCCTCTGAGGAAGGAGAGCAAGTTTCGACATACTGGCAGCAGAATCAGCATGCAGTTGAAATTCAGACAAGCTGCAGGAGCCCTTGCCAGAGCCAAGGCATGCTGTAATTGGAGAGATGCTATTATTAAATTAATTGCCTAAGACATTATCCAGGAGACACATAAGCAGAGATTTCATTGATGTATTATATCACAACTATTAATGAGTGTGAGATCTAGAGTTAATTAAGAATGCTTGCATTTCAGAGAAGCCATGCTCTGACCTAGTTAGGTGCACATATGCAGAAAGAAAACTTTCCTCCAGACAGACACTTTCCATGCCCAGTGTTGAAATAATATGGTTGTATGAAACGCTCCCTGTCAGATCTGACAGTTGGTGGCCAAGCACAAATGCAAGTCTAAGCCATCAGGAGAGTTTTCTGTCCCAATGCTATAAAGAAAGATGTCCTGCTGTGGTTTCAGTTGGCTGAGGGTTAAGACAGACAGAAGGACAGCTAAAAAGGGAAGTGGTTGAGTGTTCCAAAAGACAATAGAACTGGATCAGGACTAGTCTTTCTTGTAATTAACATTGATATCAAAGAAGCTTTGTCTTGCTCAGAAAGCTCATTGTAGCTTCAGAATGTTAGTGCCTAAGGCTCCTGCTCTGACCTGTCCCTTGAGTGTGGACCTTTGTTGTCAGTAAAGAGAGACTAGGGAAATTCATTGCCCCATCTTTTAGGCATGTGTTCCCCTGATGTTGATCGCCACATCCTGAATAATTTCAGATTTTGACAGTTTGGAAGGAGGGTTTAGTGACCATATTAATCCAAACACACTGAAGGGAAGAGAAAGATAGTGTGTGCTCTCTTGCATTGACTGGGACCCTTTCAAGCTTCAGATCACAGTAAGAGTTAAGTGACTTGGGATTACACTGAGAGTTATCCACATACAGATCTGTGCCCTGATAACAAAAGGCAGAATCTGATCCATAGATCTGAACCTATATGCATGAGCAGGATTTCCTGCTTGGCTGAATTAAACCATAGATTTGCAGAGCTTTTACTAAATGATGTGTACTGTAATTTGAAGCTGAGACAGATTTTTGTGTCTGCGGTCAGGCTTTTAAATTATATGAACAAATGAATCTTCTCTACTGGCCATGACCCTTCGTAGCTTTGGAAACACCTTCACAGTAAGACACCTAATGTTGCACCAACCAGTTAGGTTATGTTGAATAGCCCAGGGTCCAGGATCACATGGCTGCTTGACTGCTATTCACACACTTGATGAATTATGGTTGCTTTTCAGAGCTGATAGCTACGTAAAATATTCAGGCTATGAAAAAGGGAAAATGGTTGAACAATACTTCCAATAGCAATATTGCATTCACCTTCTGCTAGATAAAGTGGCAACCACATGTTTACCTTAATTATCAGGAGAATAATAGCTACCTGGAAACACCTTTAGAATGAGATCTCTCTATTTTGCATATCAGCTTTCTCTTCAGAAGCACTGGATGTCTGTCTACATTAAGTTATCTGTTTCCATGTGAATTTAATTCCTATGTGAACCTGCTGCTCCAGCAACTTGATCCTTTTTCAGTCACAAAAAAATAGGGAAAATGCTATGTCTATGTTCAGTCCATGCCAAGATAATGTATGTTTTGTACTTACACCAAGGAGTTTTCTGGTGTAGAAGAATTTTGGTGGGAGATCATACGCGAGATAGAACCACCAAAAGAGGAAGACATTTAACCCCAGCCACACAAGCTGAAAGAGAAACAAAGAGGAAATTTTACAGTTTGTTAAAGATCATATAGCTGAATTTACACAGTTCAAAAAATGGTCAATTAGTTCATTGTGCTTCTATTTGCAGAGTTAGGTGTGCTGCAGGTGGACATGGGCTTTAAGGAGCACAGGAGTGGCAATAAACCAAAACACAGATATTGGCAGCTGAAACTTTTGCATAGTCTGAAAGACTTACAGTTATGTAAGTACTGTCATGTTACAGGTGTCTAGCTAAGTCTGTGAGTCTAGATAAATCTCCAAACATCATTAAAAGTTCCAAATGGCAGTTTGCCTGAAAATGTTCTTCCCATGCAGCACAAGTCCAGGAAAGTGAAGGGATTTCCATCAGTGTAAGGGAAATCCCCAAATCCTCATTATAGAATTAATCTAATCTCAGGATTAAATGCTCTTGAATACACATTTAAAGTGACAATGTGCCAGTCCCATGTACAGTAGCCTAACAGCATGCCCAGGAGGTCAAGAGGTTTGGTGATCCTTGATGGATTCTCACAGTCCTTGGTGCTGACCCATACAGAACATGGACCCTCTGAAAAACACGGTGACACTCTGGCAACTTGTGCTGATCGGTAGAGTTCGGGGCCATCCATGCTTTTCAGCTAGGGCCAGTGAAGACTGAGCATGCTGGGGTTAAGGATGCTATGTGTCTGTTTTATTGAGGTAAATCAACACAAGCTGTGGCTGTCCTGTTCCTATCAAGCACTTCACATCCCTGTAGCTAGTCAGTGTGTAATAAAGCCATAGTGAACAATGCAGAATACTTTGGTAAGGAAAGTGAACTGTCTGTCTGCTTATCTGCTTTCATTACTGGTGACTCCTTTAGTTTGTTTCCCTACTAGCTAACCTTGTATAACCCTGAGACTAAAAAAGGAAATTAAAAAAATTCCTTACTTGAACAACCTAATGGCCTTTTACTTAATTCTGTTAATATTTCAGTTCTGGTGGAAAAAATATGCCCAAATTCACCTCTTGGTAGTTTCAACATCCTCAGGTCACTGTGGGTGACAGCAAACGTAGTTACTCCTTTTCAAAGCACTGAAGTGCTAATGCTTTATTCCTAAACTAGAGCTAAGCATCTACAATGTCATATATAAGTATCAATTGTTCAAAGCAGCAGAAACATTTCTGAACAAAGATATTCACATTTCAATCAGTCTATTGTTTTTTTTTTGGCATTACTTTCAGTATTTATATATACTAATCCCCCTTTGCAGAAATCCCATAAATGGCATTACATTTTTATTGTATATATTATGTAAAATAAAGTGATCATATCTTATATCATATATCATATCATGAATCATATGTCATATCATATCATATCCACACATATTAAATATTGTATATGCATTGCTCTTGTATGACTCTGATGTGAAAAAAAGCGACTGCTGAAATACTTTCTTGTGCCTAAGTTTTCTCCAAGGAGGACTGCCTTGCCTTACCGTCTGGCTCTTTTAAATGGGAGTGAGATTTCTGGTACTTTTAAATCTTGCTTGGAATGAATTTAACCTACTTCCATAGCTACTCCATGCAAGCTATACACAATCTGAGTTCAAATGCTAGTTGTCCTAACGAAGGATTCATGAATCTCTACTCTAAATTCTGGAATCTGACTCTAATACTAATTTTCTATCCTCAAGACACGTCCACAGTGCTTTCAGTTACATCTACTTTTGTTTATAAAAGAGCAAGAAAGGCTTGTTGTTGTGATTGCTTTCTATTTTTGAAGTGCACATGGTTAACAGTGGTATGCAATGTCATTCTTTTTCCTTAAGTCACTGTTACATCCAAATAAAATAGATACTTCCATTTATTTCTAACAAAGAAAATGAAAGTTAACATAAGATCATTTCTAAATTGACAATAAAGCCGATGGCAAACAAGATACCAGACAGGGCTCCTAAAACATCACGTTCTTGAAGTGTGTCACTGCACTTGCTGCCCTAGTTTCAGAATAATCAGATAAATCGTTTACTGACACAATGAGATCTGCTTATTAAAACTTTCTGTAGAATTTTCTAATGGATACAAATCACAATAAAAATTGTACTTACAACAACAAAGATGGACAGTCCTTCATTCTCCACCCAGTTACCCATGATTGCCTGAGATGAGAGCGCACAACAGCCCCGTTCTTTCTGGGATAGTGTCTCTGTGTTCTCTCAAAAGGAAGTGAGAGCAGAAGCTTGCAGAAACCTGTTTCCTTTCTCATTCATTTAGGAAATAAGTTAACTATTGAATCATATCCACAGTTCAATTTCAAACATGTTTCTACCCCCTTTACATATAACTTTTCATAACTTACACATATATAAGCCATTGAAATAATTTTTCCTCATGATACAGAATTAGGATAAAATAAATAACATAACCGGTGAGGTTTTCTGCTGAAAAATATATTGCCACTTTATGTAACTTTTAATGCTGAAGTGTAATACACAAGGCACAGAACAGTCATCTCCTCCCCAGCCTTCTCTTTTTTATCACTGCGGGTCTGAGTTGCTATTCCTGCAGATCCCCTTTGATAAATTATCAGTAGAATTATTTATCTTTCAGTAATTTAATGTCTGCAGAAGCCTTCAAATGTAATCTAACACTCCTCTTGTCTGGGACATACATGCAAACCTTGCCACTTCCTCTTTGCTCGGGTCAAAAGTGGGGACGTGTCACTTGACAGTCTGTTTTTCATATTTGGTACTCTCACACAGTTCCAGTCCTGGGAATCCTGTCACTATGTAAGAAAAAAAAAAAAAAAAAAGTAAGGTAAACATTTTGCTTCTGTGATTAGAGAGAAGAAATGGAAAATCATCCACATGTATTTTAGAGCTTGCAAGCCCATGGACATTTATCCCAAGTGTATTCATTTAAAAACGTATATATATATTTGTGGGAAATTAGTGATTCTGAATGTTTTGCCTCTGTGGTATCACAGTTCCCAAACCTGCAATAAAGAGTACAAAAAGACAGACTGGAGGAGGCTTTGGGATTAATAAAATACATCTTTTGTCAAGGTACAGGCCCTAGAGAAATCCTTTTACACATGCCTCATGCTCACTTTTTTTTCCAATTCCACCTATTGCACCACAGAAATACAGATCTCCTCCCAAAGTGACCGACAAAAGTCTCTGATTTCCAAGGAGGTGAGATGTATGGATGAATGATGCTAATGCATCCCACAAAGATCTTTTTAAACGTTAAAAGCTATGTCTTTCCCTTCCCTTCCCTTTCCTTCCCTTCCCTCAGTGGGGTTTGCAACAACCTCATGTGACGAGCAAGCTCTGTGACGAGCCAGGCTCTCACATGTTATCAGTCGCTTGGATGGCCATGCAAAATGGATGCCAGCAGAGGCTCTGCTCCCTCAACCCTGGCTCATGTTTGCAGAAGCCTTTGGGAGCTGAACAGCTGGAGTGGTCGGGGAAGGAAAGGAGTCAAAAAGACTCGGGGATGTCTATTCTTGCTGTCAAGACTAGCCGGTTCTCCCCACACAGAAATAGCAGTGCTATCACTCTGTTTTCTTCCCCAGTTCAGGCCAAGTTACTCGTGGCCTCTACAGGTAAGTGTGGGCAGCCAGGATGCTCTGAGCTTTGGCAGCCCTGGCTTGTCTGGCAGCTCCTCAGACACTGCAGCCACTGAAATGCGGGCTCACTGCCTCAGGAGGTTTCTCAAGGGCCATAAACCTGGTGGGGGCTGATCTTAGATCTGTCACAGTGGTCACAAAGCTTAATATCCTCTTAGTAGCCTGTGTAGCAGCCATGAAACAGAATATTTTTAGCTGCTCCAAGCCTAGTATAAAATATTCATAGTTTATCTCACTGCCTGAACTCAGAAGAAGGGGTGTAGAGGTCTTGGATCTCTAGATGTTGTGTTTTGTGCCTCACTGATGTTTGGAAGCTTTGCCATTAATGTGAAAAACGACAGCACAACACGCAGCTGGCTTTGCCTGGTTTCTGTACGTAACAAGCGTGAGTAGAGCTGGTATCAAAACCACCCACACATCACCCTTGATTTAATTCTGATGCTTGAACCTTCTGAACACATTAAATACCATTGGTGTAATATTACCAAGACTTGCTGGTTTTGTACTTTGGTCTAATTAAAAAAAGAAAAAAAAAAAAAAGCATCATGTACAAGAAAAAGCACCACTGGCAGCTGTGTATTAACAATTACGTAGGAGTGTGTTAAACTGAAGTATGAAAAACTTAAACACTTTTTTCTTACTCTGTTTCTAAAATTTCTTTCAAGGTCATTGATTATTGACATCATTTTTCATCCTTCTTTCAACTGAAAAGTTCAGTGAACAGTGGTCCCTTCTCAGTGTGACAGTTTGAAAATGTAAGTCTCAGGCTTCTTCATTTCTTTGCAGTATTTTACCTCCTTGCTTAGGAGGTTACTTAAATTTCTCTGCTGATCTGTGCAATAGTGTTCTGTGTATTCCTGTACAAACTTAAATGCCAGGCAGCTGCAATAAGCATGGCTGTTTAACATCTGTCTACTATGAGGGCCACTGTAAGATTCTGCATGCTTAAACTTCCCAAAGAGAAAGTGGTAAGGAAAAGAGAATGACAGAGATACAGTTCCTGCATTGCTGATGATATTGCTGAGCTCCTTCCCATGTAGCAGGTGGAAATAAGGAGAGAAGTTGACTAGTCTATTTTATTTTGTAGGCTGAAATCTTTACTTTGAATGCTGTGCAGCTCTTGTCACTCAACTTTCCCTTGATTCTACACCAAAGAGGTAGAAGTGGAAAATCTTGTCAAGACACCTTACCTGAAGGCTAAACCCCCATCCTTAACCTTGTATCTCTTCCCAAACAGCATAATTTCTGGAGCTTTCTCTGCTGCACCACACTTAGTCTCAGACCTGCTTTCACACACAGTTATCACTGTATTGACTTCCCTTCACTCAAGGGAATTATATAGTCTGAAACTCCTTTGTTTTGTTTACAAGGTAAATTATTCCATGCTGAGACCACGACAGAAAAGTGCATAGATGTCAGTCAGGAATAAAAAAGCCAGTGAGGCTTCAGTGAGGACTGGCAGATCCTTCTATATATTTGCTTTACACCGCAGCTGTCAGTGCTGCTCCCTGCTCCTGTACTTCACAACGCTGCATTTTGCAATGGCCATGCCAAGCCCTTGTGCTAGTATTCAAAACATCTAAACATGATTCATACAGTACTGGCCATATCAGCCCTGGCCTGTAGTCAAACAGCACAAAATAAGTCAAAATGTCTGCACACTACTGTTAATGGAAGGAAGATCAACCACCAGTGGTGCACCCTAAGTACAGGAAAAAAAAAAAAAAAAAAAAAAAAAGTTATCATATTAAGCTGGCAGGTAGAGGCTGTAGTGAGCATGGCATTAGGATAGCATGAGCTCCCATACATAAAGCCAGAGGCCAAAATAACCCAGCTTTGACCCAGCTTTGTGTGGGACTGCAGACGAGGGACCCCAACGTGCAGCCTTTAGGCAGGCTCCCAGGCTTTATGATCTGCCAATCCGTCTCTGGGACTGGCACACGGCTAAAACCTATTTACTGCTCCCTGTGCAGCTATTTCTCTTCACGTTTTCTCCGGTGCTCCCACCACCTACTGCCTGGGGGGGGTTCAGCCACCCAGGCCCGGCCGGCCAAGGGCCTGCAGGCGGCGGGGAGCCGGGGCTGGGCAGGCGGCTCGGCACCGCCACCCGGCGGGCACCGGAGGCCCTCGGCAGAGCGCCGGGCCCCTTCCCGTCTGGGCCTCGCCACCACAGGCCCCGGCCCTTTGGTGTCACACCCGCTTCAAGCCATGCTTGCTTTCCAAAATCCCGCTCCTACTCCTGCATGTCAGCCCTGGGATGTCATCTCCCCTTTCTAATTAGCAGCTCAAAGGTTGGGAAGTGACCTGCAGAGATCAGTTAGCCCAGCTCTGTGGATCCAGGCAGAGCCGTGCTGCTCCCGGCGTGCCAGACTTGCCTGATCTAGACACAGAACTAAGTGAGGTGCACGGCTGAGCCTGTGCTGGGCAGAGGAGTTAAAAATGTCTGAGGGGAGAGGACTGCTCCGATTGTGTCAGTGGAGCGGACCATGCACCCCAGTGCGAGTTGGCTGGATCTGTGTGTATGGCCTTTTCATGGTCCCTGGACTGATTCCTGCAGTGAATCTCCCATAGGGTTAGGGATCTTGGGTTAGGGATAGCTCTGAGGAGAGACCTAGTCTCTGCTGGGGCAAATTTTCATTCATAAAGCTAACATGCAGGCTTTTTCAAGACACTGGGGAGTCCGTGAAATTTTACTTTAAAAATACTTTTTCCTGTAAAAGTTATAAAAGACAATGAGTCCACTGACAGTAAATGTAAGTTTACATTTTGTGTTAAATGTTAACTTACCAGTCAGGGATCTGCACTTCCACTGGGAAATATTCCGGGAGATGAGAAATCAGACACAAGCACGAAAGTCACGGGTGTGGAACTTAGGTAAAATATCAGCACAGTGTCAGTTCACTGCCCGCTATGGCCTACAATCTCCAGGCAGCAGCTTTTTTTCTCCTATAACCAACAATACCACTTTCCCAGTGTTTCCCTTAGGATTCCATCTCTGTCTCACGTGAGCTGACCTTTGCAGCTGTAGATCTGATCCTAGAGGGATCTGAAAACCTAGCAGGTTTGACTCATCACAAGTCTTTTGGTGTTAAAGAGAGGCAAGCTGCCTTCTGACATGATTTCCCCGTTGTAAACATCTATCACTTGTCTCTCATATTTGACTTTGAAAACCAATTTTTGAAATAAAGACTGTCTTCTAACTGCATGAGTAAACCATACTGAAGATTTGGGGTGCTGCAGGTATAAACGTTTTCGTATCTACTGTCACTTCTAATGTAGGCATCACCTGCCTCTGCTACACAGCCTCTGCTGTAGACACTTCCCCTCTCCCAAGGGGAAAAGACAAGGCAACAAAACATCTGCTCTGAGGAGTTCAGATGTCTGCAGTTCTGTGCTGAGAGAGAGGAGTGGGTGGGAGAGTGAATTAGTGCCAAGACACAGAGAAGTTACTCAGGAGCTTCCTGGGAATGGTGTGAGCAGTGCAGCATCTCCACTGGAGGTGAGTTGGGACCAGGAGCTCTAGCACTGTGGTGGCCCACCGACCATGCAACACCCACATGCACACCACCCTGAGCACAGAGGCAGCTTGGGATTATGCATGTGCATACAAGAGGCATCTCTTCACAGAAGGGTCTATAATCCCAGGTGTCCTGGTTTTGGCTGGCATAGAGTTAATTTTCTTATTAAAACTGGGGGAGTTGGCAGGGGGACTGCCACTGCTTGGGGACTGGGCAGTCATCAGTCAGTGAGTGGGTAGTGAGCAATTGCATTGTGCATCACTTGCTTTCTGTATTCTTTTATTATTTTCTTTTCCTTTTCTGTTTTCTTAAACTGTCTTTATCTCAACCATGAATCTTACTGGTGTTTTTTCTGATCGTCTCCTCTGTCCCACTGGGAGGGAGGGAGGAAGGTAGTGAACAGCTGTGTTGTGCTTTGCTGCCTGCCAGGATAAACTACAACAGCAGGTCTGAGCTGTACCTGTGACATGGTACAGCTTTATCTCTTGGCTAACTGGTTGTCCTAGTGGCTGCATTGCAGCAGAGGAAGAAATAGCACCAATATAACTACACAGCCATAGAAGTATTCTGGTATCCCCCCGTATGCAGATGAACAGCACATGTCCCACATATTCCATGTGGGAACACCTCAGTGCCTACATCCTAACTACACTGTTGCAGTTCATCTTATAAATACAAATGAGTGCTGTGATAGCTTTTCTCTCTCTCTCTCTTTTTTTTTTTTTTTTTTTTTTTTTTTTCTCTTTCATTTTTCAGCATGGGGGTGACAGTGCAACCCAGTTCAGTTAGCAGATGCCCGTCCACAGCCAGACATCTAACAGCTACAGCCTTTGGCTCAGCCCTGTTTGAATGGAGGGCTGTAACATCAGAAGGGGAAACACTGAGGAATGGTCTTGTTTAATTGATAAGTCTAAGAAAGATCATGGAATCATCAAATTATTTAGGTTGGAAAAGACCTCCAAGATTATCAGGTCCAACCATTAACCTAGCACTTCTGAGCCTACCACTAGAGCAGGTCCCTAAGTACCACATTTACATGTCTTTTGAATACCTCCAGGGATGCTGAGTAAACCACTTCCCTGGGCAGTGTGTTCCAATGCCACACAATCCTTTTAGTGAAGACATTTTTCCTAATATCCAACATAAACCTCCCCTGGCACGTCCTGAGGCCGTTTCCTCTTGTCCTCTTGCTTGTTGCCTGGGAAAAATGACCAACTCTTACCCCACTACAACCTCCTTTGAGGAAGTTGTAGAGAACAATAAGGTCTCCCCTGAGCATCCTTTTCCCTAAGATAAATAACCCCAGTTCCCTCAGCTGGCCCTCATAAGACTTGCTCTCTAGACCCTCCACCAGTTTCATTGGCCTTCTCTGGACATGCTCCAGCACCCTGATGTCCTTCTTGAGGGCCCCAAAACTGAACAAAGCACTCAAGGTGTGGCCTCACCAGGGCTGAGTACAGAGGGACAATCACTTCCCTGGTCCTGCTGGCCACGCTGTTTCTGATACAAGCCAGGATGCCGTTGGCCTTCTTGGCCACCTGAGCACACTGCTGGCTCATATTCAGATAATATGACACAATGAACTGTGGCACCAAGGAACAGGCTTTGCATAAAGCTTTTGCTTTAAAATTATCCTTTAGCTAGAGTACTAAGATGTGGCTCATCCTTGTGCCAAGACGGAGCATGAAGCCTACGTGCTGCTAAGTCATACTTAAGCTGCCTCTTAGTAAAGATGACACTGTTCCAGCAACAAAATTCACTGGACTTATATGTTTCTCTTTGCTCATTTGCCATGATACAACTTTAAAAATATATATTTTTATTTATTTATGGATTTGCCTTGATGAGTTGGAGAGTTGTCTGAGAGTAGCTTGCAAAACCCTACTTGGCTTAAGTGGTCTTAGGTTGACCAAAGGCCCTGCAGTGGGAGCATGACAGCCTGCTCTGATACAGTCAAAAGCTCTGAGGCAACCATCCATCTCTTTGAAAGACTTAATGAGTTTATACATGACACACCACTTGGACTTTTAACTGTGATGACTTTCTTCCAGGTTGAATTACCATTGGATCACTACCTACAGATGCCTCCTGTTGCAAGATTTTTTCATACCTCCCTCTCTTTCTTACATGTATTTAACACTTTCAGAGAAACCATTATTAAAAATTACATTAAAAGGAGTAGATTAGATTGGGGAATACATTTTCTACATTATTACTCTTGTTTTTGTTTTTAT
This sequence comes from Oxyura jamaicensis, assembly GCF_011077185.1. NCBI lineage: Eukaryota > Metazoa > Chordata > Aves > Anseriformes > Anatidae > Oxyura > Oxyura jamaicensis. The sequence continues at coordinate 116,719,785 of NC_048893.1, forward strand.
TAGCTCTTAATACAAGGTTTGATGGCTTAATTATATTCTCCCATTTCCATTGCTCAGGCTTTCATAGGAGTAGAGATAGATGAGAGCTATCTCAACTCTTTTTCAGTTGGGTTTAGAGATCATTTCTCCTAAATATTTTTCTGCCAAAGCTAAGGGAGCTGTGTCCACCTTGTTCAAAGTCAGATCTTTTACTGCTAATTATAATTGCACTTCCTTTTATATTATGGGATGCGACCCCACCTCAGTGAGACTTTCCTTGCCTGTCATGGAGAGTCTATCAAATCATGCTTCAATCCCTTGCCAATATTTTTTCCCATACAAGTACATTCTTACATACACTAAAGCTACATTTAGTTTTCTGGTACTCTAAAAGTTTTTGTGAATTAGTGATACATTTAAGACCGTAAGTAGTTTGTATTTTTTCATTTTAGATCTCCTATTAGTATCCTATTAGTAAATTTTTTTTTTTTGTCTTTGTTTTGTTTTTCTTTTCTTGCCTGAAGACACAGCTGTTCGTTTGCTGGTATACCCTAGAAGGAACAGCAATGTCTATTAAGATAGCAGCTCACACACATAAGCCCTTGACTGCTATCAGACAACTGATTTATAGCTGCCTACTAATTGGTTCCTGCTTGGGACCCTTGGGGTTTCCATTTCACTTTGTACCAATGGCTAATCACGCTGAAGAGTCAGGTATAACTGGCAGTTAAGTCACTTGATGAGTTACTGGTACAGCACTCTTCCACCTTCTCTGAATTTGCCTTACAATCAATCTTTATGGCACAACATCAACATCATTACTGAGGTCCATGCTTCATAGCAAGAAAGAAGTAATTATTTACTTTTACATCCCTTGCCTGTTCCCACTTGATAATCTGTCTCCCCTTTCAATGTTTTTACTTTCCTCTTGCTCTAAAGTAGCTTGGTTCATTTCTGATCCAAACAGCCAAATCACTGTAAGACTTACCTTTTACAATGTCTTGGGTTTCTCAGACCAATTATATTTTATCTCTCTGTAAAGAACAGGCACTGACTTCTCAGGGCATCACATCCTGTTAGTTGATAAAGAAAAAAAGATCCAAGCAGGAACCATTCAGCAACCATGTGGCATTAAAAGCTCTCTGATATACTGCACAAGTCATTGCTTTTTTCTTTATGTGCATAAGGACGGTGTAAACAGCTGAGCAAACTGCACGCATTATGCCAGTGGTAATATTTGTGCTCTGACCATTTGCATGGTAATTGCCTATTTCTTGATGAGATACAGAACCAAAACTAATGTGTGTACTGCAATGCTATGTAATTACAAACTGTGCTGGTATAAAAATAGACAAACAACAAAAAGATAAATTAAAACCAAATGAGGCTATGCCTAGATTTGGAAGGCCTCAGATTCTGAGGCAGGGTACACGATCTTACTGTACCCAGACTCCTTACTTGGGCTTGCACTGTTCACCTTATGAGAACACCAGTGGATAAGTCTAGATTCTTCTTCACCTGAGTGTTTCTGAGTGTTTCACCTGAGTGCCCCACAAACTTCTGTTGGTTTGCAATGATCCTTGCCTTGCCTTGTTTTGCCTTCCCTTACCTCTCCTTCCCTTCATATTTTCCTTTCCTTTTTCTTTAAATATATATATTTCACTCATGTTTGGGCTTTTTTCTCCTTGTTGCTTAAAAATAAGAAGAAAAGGAAAGAATAAGAACATCCAAAACAATACATGGATAGTAAAATATATTTAGGAAACACCTAATTACTCTGTGGTTGTAAGCTACCTTACTTTCCCCGTAGTATCAAAGTTGATGCTACAGTTCCAAAGATGATGCTAAAAATGCAAAGATGATAGAAAAATCTCCTTCCCATTCTCTTTAAAATGCATCTTTTTTTTTTTTTTTTTAATGACATTTGTATACTCCTGTATTGTCCACTATTATTAACATTTTTAATGCAGCAATGAAGAATCGATGCATTCCATGAGCTCAGCCATTTTCATAGCCAAGCAACTTTAGCTGTAAAGATCAACTGTACTGAAAAATGCAGCCATGTGTTTCACTGTGTTGTCTCCCCATTTCTATTTAAAGTGATCACTATGAAGCAACAGACAGCAAGAAACAGCAGGAAATGTATTCTACAGAACATAACTGTTGTTAGGAGGGCCATCAGCTGCAAAACGAACGCAATTGCAAGCATCTCACTTTCTGTTATGTGTGCTAAACACAGCAGCTCTTACTACAACACAGATTTATAAGAGCATCAAATCCACACAAAGACAACAAAATGTTACACTGGTACCTTGACTGTAAGTTGCTGTTTCGATTTTAGCCTATGCATTAGAAGCCAGGCTTGAATTACCGTTCACCTCTGGCAGTGCTCTCCATCAGACCCATCTCTGATCATCTTGCTGAAAGTAACTGTGGCTGATTCACGTTCTGTACTGACAGAGCATGTTAATCAGATGAAAGGAATAGCTGATGAAAGAATTTCCAGAAGTTAATATATGTAACATTTATTTCCTGTCACTTTGTTTCCTCTGTCAAAATGAGAACTTTAACAATTATGAATGTGAAGGCATAGAGCACCCACTTCAGACAAGCTGTTTCTAGTTCATTAAAGCAGATCTCACCTTCAGGACCAAAACGTTTCAACAATGATGTTATCCCAGAAGGATCTCAGTAAGCAACATCCAGCTAATTAGCATCTGTCCTCAATTATCTTCATTTACCCATTAACATGAGTCTGTGATTAGAACCCTTTACACAAATAAGCATTCACCTCTGAATTTCACATCTGAAAGTGAAGTTGTCATACCTGAATACAGGCACTTATGACATCTGTAAAATTTCATTTCAGCAGCATGAGATCTTCTGTATGGCTGTGAGAAACCTGGAAAAGGATGAAGCTGTTCTTTCTTTTTCTCCAGGATATAAAGTTGTTGGTTTGGACTTTGGAGTTGTGATTTTGGAGCACCTACCTTGTATTTTGACTTTAATATTGAAGTGAACCTGAGAAACCAAACAGTTTTATTAAACCCATTTTTACAGGTCAATAAGAAATTACATAATCCTTAACAACTCTTCTGTCTCTAACAAGTCTTAACAAGTCTTCTGTCTCTAGTGATTCAAATTTACCATCTCTGGCAAATTACTGTATATTCACGTTTCAGTGATAACTCCTGAGTGATTGGAGTCACTTCAACTGCACTTTAAAATACTGGATTACAAATATTTGCTGTGATGTTTGGCTTGCAGAAATCTCAGTTCCAAATGCTGTTTTCTTTGGTACATAAGCATTTCAAGTGGGAAGTAATAGAAAATGGTTTGTTGTTTTAGACTAGATACTTTTGGCTGCTCTGGAAAAATGTAGGAAATACAAGGGAATAAAAAATAATAATACATATATATTTATGTTAAACTATAGTACAGTTTACCAGCCCCAAATATTCACCAGTCCCGATCCAAGCTGCAAATGTCACCAGACTGGCCTGCAAATAATCAATTCTTTTTTTCTTCTAAAATGGGTTCATTTTAGTTGTCATACATTTTTCAAGTCTAACAACCCTGTCTTTTACTGGAATGGTTAGAAACGTTACTTAAACATGTTTTTTCTGCCATCAGTGGAACAATACCAAAAGCATAGTTTCCCGTAGAGTTCATACTGCACCCTATAAACTGAAGTGACTCCTGTTATGTCCCACGACTTTTATAACACCCTCATCTTCTTTTCCCTGTGTATCCCTTCATCCCCACAACTTCTAATCCTCTTTTACTCCAAGAGCGAGAGGTAGCAGGTACATGGATCACTGAACGTGATATGCAGCCTTGTCACACCTCAAAAGAGCGCCGATTGCTTGGCTGGTGTGGGCTTGCTAGTGGTCAAGTAGATAACGTTGAAACCTTGCTTTTCAGAAGGTTCATTCTGTCAGTCTGCATCTTCTCCTCCTGGTAGCTGATCGTCTTCACAAATGTGTATAAGTCTTTTATTTCTCCCCTCAGATTTCTACCTTCGGAAAAATTTAAAGTTGCCAAATGAATTTGGTGTGTACTGGGGAGGATGGAGCTGACAGAGAGGCGGGATGGTCACCCAAGTCTCTTTTCTTTAAGAAAACACATTGAAGACCAAAAGCAGGGATTCTCTTGTAGGCAGATGCTATCAAGATTTTTTAAGAAAACAACCACAGAAATTATCAAAACTGTGCCTGAATCTGAAATTTTTCATTTAGTTTTAAATCTGCATTTGATTTTTTTTTTTAAACTGTACTTGTCATTCATTTAAAAATCATTCCCTGAAACTAAAACCAGTATCTGTAAGAAAGGACTAATTACTTTCCATGTTTTAGGGAGGGCAGATAGTGGTGTCATCACCACCAGTACTTTTAAATCCTTTCTCACTGTTTGTCATTCAGGTGGCATGCTGACATTTCAAGCTGATACATATGTGTATAAAATATATATCCTATGACTCCACAGTAGTCCACAGTGAGGATTTTGCTGGCTATTCCCGGATCAGAGACAAGCATGTGGTAAACCCAGATGAGCATGAAAGGAGTGTGCAGGAAAATGTAACAAGGTCCTTTATAAGGTAATGATGATTCCTTTCTGCTTCCCAATGTAAAACAATTAAATACATAATTAAATCTTGACAATAAATAACCTAAATTGATCTTGGTTTTTATGTCACTTGTTTTAAACCACTAACAAATTCAGCTGAGACCCCCACCAGCTAAGTAGCATTAGAAGCACCGTTGGATTTAGGTGAAGAACTCTCAAATCAATCACAGATTATTCTTCTGTCAGATTTACTTGAAAACTTTTCTTCTGCTGTGTGGTACCAGATGACAGTGTGCTACATAACCTTTAGCTTGGATTTCTGAATGCAGTATACTAAGAACTGACACCAAAACAATGCAAGTTAGTGTTTCAACATTTTAATTCGTGTTGTTTTACAAGTATAAAAGACGTACCAGATCTTGCATACTCATATACATGAACAATCCTTACTGAGCAATCCTTTGTGTGACTCAGGACTACTCAAGTGAGTTAAGTTTTTAACATTAGCCCTATACCCTTCCATTGAACATATACACCTCTCACATTGAAAAACCACAGTAAGCTCGCAGCAAGACATCACTCTTTCATACACATACGTCCTTCCTAGTTAATACTACCCTTCTCTCAGTGCAGCCACTAGGTGTATTGATAATAATACTATCTAGACTGTCGCCATCCTGGGAAAAAACTGCATCTCCTGGCATTATCGCACACTTCAGAAACATAAGCTTGTCCTCGAAAACACTGGTCTTGATGCAACAGAACATCTTTGTCTCTGACTCCCTCTCATTCCTTCTTTCTACCAGCAATGGCAGCACCGCAGGATCAAAACATAAACAGAACAGCAATATGGCTAGTCAGTCAATCTGAACGTGATGCTGTGATGACACGAGGCACAGAAAAAGCAATGGCACTCACAGTTAATGAGGCACAGCAAAAAGAAGGACAGAAAAAGCAATGGCACTCATGTTAATGCTATGTTTAAACTGTATTTGGCTAGTATTTGGCTAGTCTGTACCTAAGGCAATACCATACGACAGTGATATAAGCCATACAATCTTATTTTCAAAACAATGATTTAAATATTCAGGCTTCTGTGCATGCACTTGAGAAGACTAGTATAAAAATAGGAAGTAATATGGTACATTCTCTAAAAATATGCATATACGTTAGTCTTCATCATTAGCATGTGAAGTTGAACGGTGCTCACTGCATATACATACTGGACTCCCGGCTGGGTCGCTTACAGCTTCCTACTGTTGAGTTCTCTGTAGCATAAGCATTTCACCAGCTGAGGTTTGTGGAGTTTTCACAGTTTTCAAGTGGCAAAATCACAATTGGACCATCACTTCCAATGTCCAAAGTCTGATTCAAAGACTCGAGAGCTCTCTTCTTAGCTGTGAAGTACTTCTACACAAGAAGTCGCTTTGTTCTCAAAGACTAAAATTTCACACCTGGGTGCTTATGTAGTTAGGCAATGCCTTTAATTGCCTGATCATCAATGACCACCCAACTATGAAATTAGATATTCAGTTCTAAGAATACCTGAAAAATTGGCCCCATGTGCTGAACTGTGAAGGTTTGGAATCAAGAGGTCACATTCTCACTTGCTCCTTTCACGGAAAATACTCTTCTACATCTAGAAAAGTGCAAGGAAATACTATACTGCACCTTTAGGTACAGAAGTACAGAGAAATACTGTAGTGTCTTCAAGGAATCACCTCACTATTCTAATGCTACTCGGAGAGAGAAGTTAGAGATGTTGGGTTTGGGTGACTTCCCCAAATATATCAAGTACATTCCCATAGTAGGCTCATGCCAAAAACTCCTATTACCACCCACCAATAATTTAATGAGATCTACATATACATACAACACACATACACACATCGAGCAAAATAAAAAACATAACTCCATTATAAAATTGAAGTAGGAAGACATTCATTTACAGTGCAGTAAAGGAAAAAATAAAAAAATAGAAATGGCTTAGCTCTGTGCAGCACTGCATGTGACATCTCATTACAGATGACCTCAGACCCCAACTTGACGTTTCTAATGAAACGGTGTTGATATCATCCCTGCTGAAGAACTTCTCATCTTCCATAAAGTAGGATGGAAGTTAAGCTGAGGACATTAGAAGGTACTTTGAATCATTAATTGTTCTTTTTCTGCTAGCAGCCACAATGTGTCACGCACAGAAGAAACCCAAGGTGCTAAGCCATCAAAGTGCAAAAAGCTTTCACTTAATTTTTTTTTAAATGCAGTTTTTTTTTTTTTTTTTTTTTTGTGTATTTCTACTAAATTGTACTTCTTGGCTGTCCATCTGCTAAAGTTTTCTCAGTGATTTGCAAAACACTTTTATTTGTGGTGGTGATATAGTGCATTGAAGAAAAAGTCAACAACTCCCATTTTCTTTCAGATTTCAAGCCTGTGGTGATTCTGAGGTAAAAGAAGCCTGAGGTTTTTGCAGTACCGATATCAACCTAGCCATAATACATCACGGCCTCAAAAAGGACTCAGTCTTTTCTATCTCCACTTAACAAGTCACTGAGTTGCCTGCTTGGTGACTATCAAATACAGTAGCACTTGTCCCTACTAACTTTAGCCATCTAAAATGGAGACATGGTCAAGACTAGTGGTCAAGACATCTGGTTAAAACTGAGTAATAGGTCTCCAGAGGATGATCCGTGTCACCCAAGACAACATTTTAAGATGTGCTGAATCACTCACTGGAGATATTCCCTGGAGAGCACCTACCTGACTAGTTCATACAATCCACCCAGCTTCTAGATATTTCAAGTCATGTAAAGTGAACCCCACCCTAATACCAAAATAACACAAATAATAAAGTATTATTTAAATGATTATATCAGAACAGCGAGCTATTCCAGAACATTACAATTAATGTGTTAAATTTAATTCCCTTACTAACAAGCAGCATATATGAAGAGTAAAACAGTGCATAAGCCAATAACCCCTCTGTCCATTCTCAGTGACAGTCACATTTCAGTATTAGCGCTGGCTAATTAGCCATTTCTTGGCAACCTAAGCTACTGTGCATTGTAGAAGTCAAATTCTTATGCCACAGAGAGAAGAATTATTTTATGACATTGATTAGAATGTAAAAAAGTCTGCCATCTGAGGAAAGCAGACCACAGCAATAGTCAATTATATGGTCAAAGACTATGCTCTGTTTCCATGCTAGGGTGGCATGCCTTAATGACATCTTATCTGAAATAAAATGCATTTCCTTCCATCCTCAGATTTCCTGAGTAAGATGAGAATCAGGCTAGTTTTTGAAGGATGTCCTCTATAACGATTTCAAATTGAGCACATGATAAAACCATGTCGAGAAGAATCTGAAACAAAAGTCTGCAAACACTGACTGCTTTTTACATTCATACATAAACACGCACAGCTACACATACCCATAAACAACGCTTTCCATAAAGGTAGGCTTGTCAGTCTTCATGCAGCATACACCTGCAAGACAGGAAACCCACCCACAAGACACAATATCCAAGATGCCCAACATTCCCAGCAGGTGACCTGCAACCTTCCCAAGGCACATACTTGTTTCCAGTTACACTAGGCATTGGAAGAAACACTTTGATGACGATTCCCATTTTGAGAATCTGTTGTCTTGGTACTGCTCTGTGATTCATCAGCATTTTCAGATGATTTCAACTCTGCCTTGTCTGTTACTCTGGTAGACTTAGGAGGCTTGCAAACAAAGCAGAGGAACTTGAAACAGGAGAGCAAACCTTCGGTAATGCTGGATGAAAAGAGTTTTTTGCATGGGTGACAGAACTGGTAGAACACCAACATGAAGAGGACAGCCATGCAGTAACCTATCAGGAGCTGCAAGACCAACAACGGGGCGCAGACGTACAAGTAGATATCAGTTTTATAGATGTACCACATCAGCAGGAGGAATGCATTCTCAATGAATCGCAGCATATAATACACAGTCAGACGGTACCAGTTTTGGGACTTGTTAATTAAGTCAGGATCATTGAGCTTCACCTGCACTGCCGACCAGCAGAACATGTTAATGCCTGCGTACAAGAAGGTGAGAAGGCACAAGACAATGGTGGTGCCGACCCTGCTCAATGCCTTCTCTATGTTCTCAGGAAACGGGGACTTGCTTTGCCAGAAGAGAATCCATGGGTAAAAGAAAAAAACAAAGAAATTCACTAGCACAACAGGGAGAGTCCAGATCTGAAGGACTGAGCTGAAAAGGACCAGCACTATAACCCGCGTAGCAATCTCAAAGCTTCTCCACATGAATATGCAGAGGTAGGCAGCTGGTTTCACACTGATATCGTAATCATCATACTTAATCTTAATAGCCAGGATGTTGCAGCGTAAGGCGCCATATACAATTGACAGGAGGGAAAGGACCATAAAAACACCTACAAAGAGAAAAGACAAATCAGAACCGTCATCTTCACAGAAGACATTGCATCAGAGTAATACAGAGATGCAACTAGTTGTCTTCACAGCACTTCTAGGGATTCCCAGCAGGTATAAAGCCAAAAAAAAATACATTCCTTGTATCCACTTCTGGTTTCTTACTCTAACTCTCTGTCCCCTTTTGGTCCCCATTTGTTACATTTACAAGTAGACAGAAAGAGAAAAGGCAGTGGAAAAAAAAATCACAGGTGTCTCCCCACCACCTGCCCAGGACTGTTTGTGCATGTACTGTCCTTCGTGATTACACAGCTCAGTTGTAAGAGTATGCCAGTTGCTCTCAAGCAGTACTCTCACAGTAGTCCCTAAGGCCCTGGAGTGCTACTCACCTTCTGCACAGATGAAGGACTGAGTCACAGAACATAAAACTTCGGAATTAGTTGGGCACGCAGACACCAGAATGATTTTGATGTTTTACGTTGAAGCAAATTGTCTAAGCTCACAGAAGGGTTACGGGATAGAGCTCAAAACAGGTTAAAGCAGGTTAAACCCCAAAACACCTGTACTTTTTTTTTCCCTAGTAGACAAATATTCGCTCACTTGTCTACATTGTGATTTCTTATGCATGTATTTTCCTTATGCAACTATCAATATCATGCATTTAAGAACAACATTCCTTTTAAAAATGTCTTAAAATTTTGATCAGCTCTGTTGATCTGATTGCCAGGTAGGGGATGTGCAAATTACAGTGCTGAATTAACAAGCGCACTGAGGATGGGAACCAACTAGGAGAAAGTTTATGACCTAAGCAGGTATGGATGTATAAGAGCCCTGGACATACAGAATAGTATCCCAGTGTTCCGGAGTGCTAGCCGTGCATTGTTTTGTCAACATCTGCATGCCTTCTACGCAATTTTTACCAACACGCTGAACAGCTTATATAGGGGACCAATTTTAGGAAACCCTGTGCAACACTTCTAGTTTCAATCTGCATTGTTTTCATGTGAGGAACACTTCAAACTTTAATCAGTTAAGCACAGTAGAAATTATTCAATTGTTTTTTTATAGTGTGAATGAAACCAACCAAGCTAACTGGTCATGCTACAGAGCATTATATTGCATCAGACAGAACAAGATAAACGGGCAATTCTTTATTATGTCAATTACTTTTGTAATGCTTAGCAGCTAGTTCTTGCTGCAGCCTTCGGTTAGTTCATGTCATTATCCAATACATGAATGAGATTGCCTACATTGCTATAGCTATTTAACCATGACTATCAGGTTTTTCTAATTAGAGTTACTAATTTCTGAGCATGAGTTTGAAAGAAACAAGTGTATTTTAGGATCTCTATTAAGTTTCTCGCAGGTTTTTTCTCCTCCTTTTAGCTAAATTCTCTCCCTCAAATTCCTCTGAATTACTTTGGAAAAAAATTAATTCTTTATATCTAAATTTTGAATAGTACTCAGTAAAATGAAAACAATGCCATTTTATATTGTAATTTTGTACGTGCCAGTTTCATGCTGCATATGTTCTCTGAAAATGATTATTTATTTTCTTGTTTCACATTTAAATTTGAAATGTGCATTTTTAAATGTCTTTCTTACAGCCCTACACTTGATCTGAGTATTTTTAAACATTAGAAAGCATTGCCTAAATAAGGAAGAGCAAGTGAATGGAGTCAATAATGCCACTGTGGTTCTTTCCAAAGTCACTCCTGGGGCTCCTTCCAAAACCTTTCCTGTACTTTTGTGTTGAGTCTAGAACTGTAAAAGTACAAATAACCTCAATGAGTTCATTAGGCAAAATAATGCTCTCAGAGTTTAAAAAACAAAAGCACACAGAACAAGTAAACCACATAAACACACACACAAAATCCACTGGAGAAAGAGTGCTTCTGTCCTGGAACTCAAGCTTGTCTTCTGAGTCTGATTCCATTTTAGGGATTCTCAGTGAATCTCAATCTTGCCTTAACACCTCAAAACTTCAAAAGAGGCACTGCTCCATTGACAGCAACTACATTCACGCTGACTCTGGTTTAGTACTGTAATCCTGTTCATCTGCTTTCCCAAAAGCTCAGTACTGCCACCAAACTACCAGTTCAAACATCACTTCTAAGCCTGTGATAAAGATGGTTTTAATCAACCACATACAGAAATGTGGAAAGGCCATGTTACTGTTGTTTTCCCTTATGATCTGTCACTTCTTTGCCTGCTCACTATAAAGTATCTTCCTTTGAGAGTTCAAAAACCTTTAGCAGTTCTTATAAAGGTGGCATTTCTGTTCTTCCTTCCTACTCACAGAAACCTATACTTTTCTCACAGATCAGAGATGCACAGTCCCAGAATCATTCAGGTAGGCACTGTTTTACTTTTTGGTTTTGTCACTGCTACAACTTTTAATTGAAAAAATGCATCTTTTTCAGCAGAATGATTTTATTTTTAAATGGCAGGAAATCCACCTTTTGAGATAATTTCATGTCTGTAAACAACTTTACTGCTGCTAATAGCAATTAAACAAACAAACAAACAACACTTTAAACTTACAAAGGAAACAGATCTTTCACATTTGATACTGCATGCTGAGAACTGGCCTTTTTTCAAGGGTGGTAGGACAAGCCATGCAACCCTTCCACCTCCAGCCAGCTATTTTTGTCATTTAAAATAACTCAGGTCTTTTCGGCACCTCCTGGCCTTGAGCTTCACCAGGTGGTATTAGCTAAGCAAAGCAGTCCTGCTGGCTGCCCAACACTGTGTAAGCAGTCACGAGCCTGATGTCAGCCATACCTTAAATGCAAGGTTTCAGTTGGCTCTAAGACAATGCATGATAGTGACAGATGCTGTAGCATTTAGTACAAAGTGAAGCCCAAATGCAAAAGAGAGACTGCATTGGGTTTACATGGCAAGGTTTTGGTTGTAGGCAGCTGCAGGGGTGGTCTATGTAAGAAGAGCCCAACAGCTGCACCATGTCAGAGCAGAGCCAGCTCCAGCTGTCTGCAAAGAGACTCGCCGCTGGCCAGAGCCAGGCCAACAGATGATGTTGTCTGTGCCTCTGTGAGAAGAGATTTAAGAAAGTGAAAAAAAAATATCTGCTGTGACACAGCGGCTGGGAGACAGGAGTGAGAATCAGCCCCACAGTCCCCCAGGTGAGTGCAGCAGGGCAGGAGGTGCTCCAGGCAGGCAGCAGCAGTTCCCCTGCGGGCTGTGGAGAGGCCCCTGGTGGAGCAGGCTGTCCCCCTGCAGCCCATGGGTCCCACACGGAGCAGATCTCCACGCTGCAGCCCGTGGAGGAGCCCACGGGGAGCAGGTGGATGTGGCCTGGAGGAGGCTGCGGCCCATGGAGAGCCCCCGCAGGAGCAGGCCCCGGGCCGGAGCTGCAGCCCGTGGAGAGGAGCCCACGCAGGAGGGCTTTATTCTGCTTTTGCAACTCTTTACTCCTCCTCATTTTACGTTCTTGGCAGACAGTGAAATGACAGTTTTGGACAATGACAGACACTGGCAAGAATCTGATCATCGAGAATAAAACATCCAGGGAAATTCATTAATACCGTGAACTACACAAAAAAGACATGACACGGCACGGCTCTGGTTAACAAAGGCTTAGTCAATGTTGCACATTCCTTTCAGAACTGTTTGATTCAATACTGGAAACAATAATGAGTTTCAATCAGATCTAAAAGGGACAAACGTTATTACAGAATCATAGAATCATTCAGGTTGAAAAACACCTCCAAGATCATCAAGTCCAACCATTAACCTAGTACTGCCAAGTCTCATGAGTTGTCAGGAGTGTGAAGTGGCATGATGGTAAAAAGTTTTGGATTCATGGATGTCAGTGTCCTCAATACCACTGACCAAGTAGAATCTACACAGAATAACAGACAAGGTAGTGCAGGAATCCAGAAAAATATAGACTGATGAGAAGACAAGACAAAAAATATCGAAATCAGAAGACAAGAAGAAAAGCATAATAGCTATAACATGGACAAATGTAAAGGAGTGTGTCAAAGAACAGGGAACTTGAAGAGATCTCAAGTGTGGAAGAAGAGCTGGACTGGCTGCTAATTACTTTGATAATGCCGCAAGATCCAAACGGCTGAAGTCATGTCTTTATACATAAGAATCCGCATGTACACATTACAAACAAGCTGGTACTGTGGTATGTATCATTCCTGCTTGCTGTGTAGGTTGAATAATACTGCTGGATGAAAGGTATTACTGCCGAAATAAGTTGGCTGAAGAGTGCAGAAAGTCTCAAGACTTCAGAAAGTAAGATACAAACAGAAGTGGTTATGGCTTAAGATACAAACAGATATGGTTACGACTTAATTTTTCATTGAACCATAAAATGGTTTGGGTTGGAAGGAACCTTAAAGATCATCTAATTCCAGTCCCCCTACCATGGGCAGGGATGCCACCCACTAGATCAGGTTGCCCGGGGGATCCCATGGTCCTGAACACCTGCAGGGATGGGGCACCCACAGCTTCTCTAGGCAACCTGTGCCAGTGCCTCAATACCCTCTTAGTGAAGAATTTCCTCCTAACCTCTAATCTAAATATCTTCTCTTTTAGTTCAGAACCATTCCCCCTTGACCTATAACTATCTACCCAAGTAAAAAATTGCTCTCCATCTTTTTATAAGCTCCCTTTAAGTACTGAAAAGAAGGAATCAGTGAGGTCCTTTTCTTTTCCAGGCTGAATGTCCCCAGCTCTCTCAGCCTTTCATCACAGGAGAGGTGCTCCAGCCCTCCGATCATCTTCATGGCCCTCCTCTGGACCGGCACTAGCAGCCCCACATCCTTCTGGTACTGGGTGCCCCAGACCTGGATGCAGCACTCCAGGTGGGGCCTCACAAGGGCAAAGCAGAGGGGGACAATCAACTTGCTCGTCCTGCTGGCCACTCCTCTGTTGATGTAGCCCAGGATGCAGTTGGCCTTCTGGGCTGCAAGAACTCATTGCTGGCTCATGTTGAGCTTTTTGTCCACCAGAACTCCCAAGTCCCTCCTGAGAATTCATCAGAACTCATTTTTTTCTGCTGAATGAGTTCTTATGGACGCTGCCGTTGTTCTAGATCACTGATTACGAAAAGAAACATTTTTTCTTTTGATTTCTGTATTCTACAATTAAACAGGACCTGCTATACAGGTAGCTTCTGGGAGACATGAGCTAAATACTGCATTTGCTGGTGGTGTCTTGCCCTCTCTTTCTATTCATACATATTCACTGAACTTCCTGGTGAGCCAACTTAGCTCTGGTTGTCTACCTTCACTTCACCCACAGAAGATCACTCATCAGTCTGTGAGAAAGAATTTACCTTGGCAGTGACAAATAAAAGTCAAAAGTGATAGGGAGTTACTAAATATGCATTTTTCTAATGATCTGGAACACAGGGCTTCTCCTTAGCAACCATGACCAATAACGGCAACACTAGTAATAGAAGAAACACAATAAAAAGGTGACCTTTCTTAAGCAAATGCCATCTCCAGCAAAGTGCTTGGAAACTGTGATAATTGCACTGCTCAGCAAAGGATTCAACTGCTTTGTCCTTATCCAAGATCACAGATGCCATGGTTATTTGAAGAATCTACCTTAGCTGTGAAGTACTCAGAAACTCAGGAGCAATGTCTTTCAAGTATCAACTGCTATAACGTTAAACAAGTACTTTTGTATGAAGGCCTTCACCTGTTGTAATGTCTCTGTATGCTGACTCACCCTCCAGCATGCTTTTGTCTTCCATCCCGAGTTGTGAGGAAAGGCTTCTTCAAGACAAACAAACAAGGCCTTCAAAAGACCCGTGGTCTCTCAAGGTGTCATAGCTACAAGAGCTGTTTTGTATTTCAGAGGAAATCCTGCAAGTTCTCCCAGGTGCCAAAGCCCTTTCTCACATCAAAAAGCTAGTTGTCCTACCACCACATGGTGCAGGTTCCTCTAGTAGCAGCCAGCCACTGAATCAAGATTGTATTTCCACAGAGCTGGATCACATCATGGAGTAAGACGTAAAGAGTCTCATGGTAAGAGAGGTGCATCCTGGTAAGTCCATGTGGTTCAGCATTGCGTTGTGAAGACTTAACAGCTTGGGTCCAGAGATGAGATGGTAACATTTGCATACTAAGTTATGCCTTTTAATTCCAAATTCAGAGTCTGGCACAAGTAAAAACAGTTTGTGGCCTCAGTCCACGTGTAAAACTGCATCCCTGAAAGTACACCTTTCATAATGTATCATGACAAAATATGCTCTGCATTGTACCCCAACGAATTTTCTAGAAAGTTTGCTCAGAAGCCAAAAGGGAACAGAGTTGTGTGTTTTTTTTCTCTTCATGAAGACAGCTCAGTCCCTCCAGCTGCCTTCCTCTCATGCTGCAAGGGCCACTTATCACATTAATGCTTCTACAGCAACCAAAGTACACTAAAGGAAATGTTAGTCTAAAACACGATGATAGAAACTTTGTCAGCGACACCACTGTCAAAAGCTACCAGATGAAACCATTTGCAATGTGTTCACTTCTTGTCAGAGGCAGGTACTCCTGACTGCTGACCCTCCTCCTCTCCCTCCCACCAAATTACGGAGGCAATGACAGCAGCTCTACCTACTTCTGGCAGCCGTTATCTCCTGCTGCAGGACACAGATGTAGAGCTGGAGCGTGAGCTGGGGGGCTGAGCCGAGGAATGCCTGGATCACAGAGGCCCTGCTGAATGCAGACCTGTGCGTACACAGCTTGCCTTCGGCCTGGCCCACTTCTTTCTCAACTTCTTCCGAGTACCCATCCTTGGGCATCTGCCTCTTCTTCGTGATGCTGACATACGGCTCTTCGACTCTGCCGGCATGGAAGTAAATGTAAAAGACTTCCACACACCTACAAGCAAATCAGTAAATAGAGTAACAGGAACAAATGAAACAACAGCATAGGTCTCCCCCTTGCTTAGTATTTTAAGCCATTTTGTACAAAGTCACCAAGTCTTTTGTTTACAGAGCAAACATTGCACATTTTCTCCTCTTGGTACATTTGCAATAGGACAGATTTTGCTATGCAAAACATGAACTGCATGTGATGATAGGGCAAGAATCTGGGAGTGCCTTTGGGGCTGCTTGTAGGAATACTTGGACATGGGAGGAAGCTCAGCTGTTTTCTATGAGCTGCCCTTGTCCTCTGCTGTCCTATTAAATTTCTTAAACTACTCATCCACCACAATGTTCATAGTTTCCCAGCCCAGAACCTAAATTGAAAACGTTTCTTTAGATTCTTTTGCCTTCTGGTGTTATCCATACGCCTGTGGCACACCAATTGGACACAACAATAAAACCACTTCTCATACGTTTGTCTTAAGCAAAATATCTCAAGACATCAGAGAGAAGCTCAGAGTACAAGTGGGTGCATGCACCTCAGACACAGCTAGACTCAAACCCTTGCTTGCTCAAACCCTTGCAAACCCTTGGTCCAAAAATACAAGTAACAAGCAATAGCAGCCATAATGAGAACAAGCAGTTTAGCACCTCGCAAGTCATGGTATTAGCCTGTTCTAAAAAGATAGAGAAACAGCACCTTTACTCCTTATGTTTACTTAGATTTACTGCAACACTTCAGAAATATGAAACATAGTCTTGCAAAACTATTCTAAATTAGAAGGTGCAGTGTTTCCAGTTCCTGCAGTTCTTCATTTTTAAACACTGATGATCCAAACCGTGTTTATGTAGCTGTAACTTGCCACACATTAACTTCCAAGGGAAAAAAATGTGCCAGTACATACATTTCTATTCACAAATTACTTATTGTTTTAACATATTTTATTACATGTTGCCTCCACCCATGCATGGAGAATAATCCATATGTTAGGAGGGGAATGGAAAAGGGATGAAGGGGTTGGCATCAGCAAGTGCTACAGCAATGAGGATAATATGGCTCCCTGAGTACTAAAGAAGAAAATACAGTCTCAGACAGACTTCTGAAAGAAAAGTTTCTGAAACTTCCTTCCAACAATCAACTTTACACTAGCAAAAACTTTACAGACACTATTCTAAGAGAGTTCTGTGGTATGAAAGTGTCAAGGTTGGGCTTTGGTGTCAAGCAGGAACTGAAACACTTAGAGGAACAGTCAGCATTTTCTGAGATGTGATAATGAGCAAGTATCTGCTAAGGTATAGGCGACGTTGCAAGACGAGGGGGAAGAGAGAGGAAAGAAATGCTCTATTTCTGTCACGTTGCATAGGGTCCTGAAGATACAGAGCCTGCTGTGGAGAAGTCTATATATAGCAGAAACATAAAGGACAAACAGTATTGGCTACTGAAAACAAAAAATCCTCTGAAACCCAAACCCAATGCGGACAAAAACTATTTTGTCTTTTATGCCTAACGCTGCCACTTCAAAAATAAAACCAACTGATGTGTGAGCTGCACAACTAATGATGGATGGCTTCCACTGAAGCTCTCTCCCAGCTGAGAGAGGACTTCAAGGGGAGTCGTCTCAACCCCAACTGCACAGGCACCCTGTGACACCATCTCTAGTCCCAACTCTTCTCATGGTTGGACATGTATGTTATCATCTTCTTGTGCAGGCATCATCCTCTGATGAGGACTCAACTGTCTTCTTTCTTTCCACAGTGCCCTACTGAGGTTCACCTCTCCCTGGTTGCTTCCATAGATAACAGCTGCTGGAATGCAGTAATCTCCAAGTCTTTTCCAGGTCAAATGTGGTCAATGTATTTTTGCAGTATGCAAATAAGGCTTGTCTTCTATTTAAAAGTATCTCACAATTACAAAGCATAGACCTATGCTTGCCTGAGACTATTAGCTTTCATTACGTTTTCAGCTTTCCCCACTCCTCCTCACCACTCCCGGTCTTTTGGAGGAAAGCCTTTAGAGGAGAGTCCACAGACTGATCTAAAAAGCAGCACTGATAAAAATTCATATTCCCCCCTAACTGGACCACTAGCAAGTTTCAACTGCTCTACATGGAGAACATTTTCAGTACACCGTAGTACTATCCTTGACTCAGTAGGCTTCAGCTACCATGCTCACTAAAAATATCCGAAAGGCCTGGTGCGCTGGAGGCTCCATTCACAGTGGTGACTTTCTATTTTCACTTTGTTAAACTTTTCAGTCCCTGCCAGCTTTGTTCCATGTGAAAGAATCCACATAGCCAAAAATAAAGTGTGAAAAATTAATAAAGCACAATAGCTTACAAAGCCAACAGAGATTCTGAAAACAACAAATTGATTTTATTCTAGAAGAGAGGTCCCAGAACATTTATGTCTTGCTTAGTATTCACCACCATCTATTCATCCTGAGCTGAGGGCAAGTCTAAAGCTATTACGGAAAATGAGATCTCAGCATCAGCCTCTGAACTCTTGCAGTGCACGATTAAAAGCAGATATAGCTGAGGGACCCATCCAACAAATCTGAGGTAATCCCATAAAAGAGGTGATAAGATTCACAGCATTTGCTACAGTCTGAAGTCCTATTACCAACAAAATGATGGGTTTTGGAGCAAGCATTTGATTTGTATTTATTAGGTAGGTATTAAGTAACAGTATATTGGTTCCACGTTTATGATGGGAATTTTTTTTTCCATGTAGGAAAGCAAACGTTTCCAATACAGTGTGAAATGAACGGTCTGATCAGCACGCCTTACAGCCAGAGGGGACTTTACCAGTACAACAGAGCAATACAAGTGATGTGTGCAAGCACCCAGACTTCACCAGTAGTGATGCCCATCTTCTCTCAAGTCCCAGCTACCCCACACGAGTGTCTCTGGAGATGATGCCTCCTGGGGCCCACAACAAATACATTCAAGACTGCACCTGGTGCCACAGCCCATGCAGAAACTTCAAGCTCTTCTACAGACCAGGGAATTCTGGAGAAGACCCCATTGATCACTGTTCATCCCTGCTCTGGAGGAACAGGAGTGGGATGTCCCAGGTTCGGCACAAACCATTTCCTGCAATTCAAGGATATTTAGGGTCCTTGGATCCTCATACAGAGTCAAGCAGAAGGCCTTCAGCTTGGGAGTTACACAGGACGCAAAGCAATGACAGCTGTAGTACAGGCTAAGAAGGAACTAAAATTAATTCAAAGAAAAAAAAATCAAACCTACTCTACACACTGGAAGTTAAGAGGTGGGAAAGAGATGTGCTGCTTTCTCCTCTGCTGCCGAATCTTGGCAGAGGGACGAGCTGTACTTTTTCAAGGGTCCTGATGGTGCTTGCAAAGAGTGATTCAGCAGCAACACATTCGTCTTCCACACTGTCTGTAGGAGGAATAATCCTATGCCTGTTAAGAGCAAGCACCTCATTCCCTCTTTTAATCATGGATGCGTGGGATTTAAATACAGGCAAAATAATGGTGCTATGGAGAAGGAGCAGGCAATGAAGACATGGAACTTCCCACATCCAACAAGTGCTCCAAGAGCAAACATCCATTTGAAAGGACTACCCAGATATGTTCATTGCAAATGTACAAATGGATTTCTCTGACAACTCCATTTTAGTAAATCTTTTTTCTTTAGTGAAGAGTGCAAAAAGACTGATCATGCCTACAGAATTACTTACCTGTGTCAGACAAAGATTTGTTCTCACTCATTTTTCTACCTTCCAACTGCACTTTCTGTTCATCGCATCTTGGACACCTACCACATCTGCTCAAGAATAAAGGAAAAATAAAACCAAAAACAAACCTGAAGAGGGTCTAAGGCATATTCATCCCATCTGGAAAAGAGGGAGATGCACCACCAGCTGTAAAGCTTAGAGCTAGCTGAATCTCCTAAAGTCACGTCTGCCAATGGTAGTCCTACAAGGAAAAGAGTTTTTTAGACCTGGGCTATTCTGAACTATAAAGCAGGTCGCTAGGAAAGAGAGATCACCCACAGGAGACAATGCTTCTGCACAACAAGACTTATTAAGCTAAAATGGTGAAGATAATGCGTATTATATTTCAAATTGTAGAATTAGGTGCCCAAAACATTAATAACTGATCATTTCAGCCTACCAGTGTCTTCTATTTTTCCTACAGCTCACAGATATCTAACGTTAGCTATAACATAACTGCTCCTCTGGTAGTTTGACTCAGACTTCCTACTCCCTCTCCTTTGCTGCTGTCTGCATGATACATACATGGATGTCATTTTGTTTCTCCTTATGAAAAAAGCCTGCTCCCATTAAAAATCTATACTGTATATCCTTGTCCCATCAAAACCCGGGGAAAACAGTCATTACTATACTATATATGAGTCTATTTTATTTGTTTTCAATTTTTTTTTTTTTTCACAAGGGAAGTTCATCTGGCAGACAGAGCCAGCTCCATTGACGGTAAGCCCTGTCTGTTCAAGTCTGGTGGAAATCTACATTCCTTACTTCACCCCCCTCACCTGTCAATAGCTTGCAGAATAGAGAAGGGCAAACAAGTTAACAGGGGTTTCTGTGGCACCCTTCAGAAGAGTTATTTGCATTCTGAACAAATCCTTAGGTGCGGAGCAATACACTAGCAAAAATACATCCAGTGTCTTATTGGAATTGTTGAAGCACCTGAAATCTTGAGATGATCTTGGTGTTACAGGTGCTGTCCAAATGGACAAAGAGACAACCCTTGGTCTAGGAGAAGCCAGTAATAAACCAAAAAGATCACTGTAGTCTTTTCCAAATAAAATAAAGATGTCTTCAATCTCTCATTGATCTTGGCTATCATTTTAAGTCATCTTTTGTGCTGCAATTTATTTTGTATAGTAGTAAAATAATCTCATCTGAGAAAAAAAAAGAAAAGAAAGAAAAGAAATAAGAGAAATATCCAAACATTTTCTAAGTATCTAGATGCATTACTGCATCCACAAGAAGTGGCACCAACCTGAAATGTTGCAGGACTCCCCCCCCCAGTGCCCAGAAATCTGCAGTCAACTCATTCAGCCAACTACTGCAAGTCGTCTCTGGCAGCCTACGCCCTGGAGATCTGCGTCAGGCCACCAGAGGGGATTAGGAATTTTACTCCACAAACTGCTCTGACTTTATAGAGACACTGTTCCTCTTAGGGGGAGAAGGAATTAAGGGCAGGCGAACCGTACTCTTAAGGTACAGCACCTGTCCTCTGCAGGATGAGGGGAGCATCCTAATTTTAGTGCTTCCAGCGGCAGGCCAGCGAGTGCCTCAAGAACAGGTGGAGCGTGGGTGTCTGGGGAAAGCGGCGGCATGCAGGAAGGTTTCATAAGAGAATATGCTTTTTTCTCTTGTAACACAGAGGATTCAAAATAGGCCGGACCATTTGGCTTGCTAAGCTAAATACACTCCCCTCCCCTACCAAGATATTTCCATGCCGTTCTCCAAAATTCAATCTTAATTTTTAGGGGAAAAAGAAATGGGAGAAAAAGCTCTACATTCCAATATCATGGAGAAATCTCATACATGTACACATGCTGTCTGTAAACCAGTGTGCTGATGTTTGAGTATTCGAGTCCGAACAGAGAAACACTAAATAACCTTTATCGTGCCACAAACCCAAGAGAGGTGGTTAAAAAGCTAATGCTGGCTTTCTTAAGGTCAGCCAAAGCAGACCGGCCTCTATTGAATTATGCCATCTTGTGCAGCCTCCAGGCTATTTAGCATTTCCTTCTGATGTTGCAAGTGCACAAAGTCTGCGACAGCTCTACCGCCTGTGTCCTATTTGAATTAATTTGACCCAGCTCTCCCAAAAAACATGCTGGGTTGTGGAAGTGAGGTGTAAGAACCCCACTAACGAAGGACCAAACACAGGAGATAGCATGAGGCTTTGTGCTGTGTCCACAAATTCTTGGGGTCCAACAGAGCTCATGGTGCACCTCAGCTGGCTCTGTCATGTGTCCTGGTGTGTATTTTGGATAGAAGTGATAAAAGGCTACCATTCAGAACAGGACATCCAATTTTTCCCCCTTTTCTTCAGTTCCTAGGAACTAGTGGGTGTAAGTAGCTTTGAATTAAAAAACAAAACAAAACAAACAAACAAAAAAACAAACAAACAAAAAACAACATAGGACAGAGACAGAGAGAAACAAACCAGCAGCCCTTTTTAAAACAAGGAAGCAGATGACTAACAGCATCAGGGCTCTCTCATTCAAAGCATCAAGGTTTGCCTAAACGGGTGGGACCAAGTGGCCGCAGGGACATTGTTTCTCTTCAGCTCTCAGTGGTAAAAGCCACACCGAAGTGATAATACAGCAACATGTTTTGCCTTCTAGCTATCCCCCTCCACTTGCGTACATTCCAGTCCACACAAGATAGAAAGCCTACTGTGCAAATCGGGGAAGGATGACATATTTCACGTGCTGAGAACACTTCAGCATTCCCAGCTTTGATCTACACTTGGTGGGAATTGACGTTTCCTCTTCTGCCACACAACAGTGTTCAGCGGCAGCAGAAAGGAAAGTAAGGCAGAAGAAAACGAAGTCCCTTACTGTGGATCTCAGAACAATCACTTCACCTTCCCACACTCCTGTAATGTGTCCTATGAATAGATACATTTCTCTGAATCTAAAGAGGTTGTTTTCTCTGAAACTTCCTCTTAATCTGCAGAGTCCTTGCAGCCTTTAGCTGGAAGCAAGTTTTTCAGGTGGCATGTGTACCACCCTCTTTTAATTAATAATTATAATTTTGGTCATCCTGGGTCTAGAGAGAGGCTGATTCATACTGCCTACACGATGCCATGGGAACTGTGGCACAGGCTCACCACAACACCTCTGAACTCTCTGGAAATGCTGAGGCAGCAGATCTTCGAGGAGGTGCGCACACACTCACTGCAGCCTTCATGGACACGAGAGGGCTCCCAGATGCCCACTGGTTTCACAGCAACCACTGTGTCTGGGAGTTCACTGACAGCAGAAAACATTTCCTATGTCACATGTGGCTTGTGCTGTAAACAGATAAGCTTACTGCTGAGATGGAAAGGAAAAGCAAAATTGTGCTTGGATAAGGCTGAAGCAGAAGTCTGTGTCTCTTCCAGCAAATTAGAAAGAAAATTTTCTAACTTGTTGTTGCTGTTTATGTCCTTTGTTACTTCTTCACATCTTGCAGCTTGACATGACAGTCGTTCCAGCAACTGTTTTAGAAGGAAAAAAATCCTGAACAGCCTCTTTATTTTGACAGTTCTCTTTGGGTCCACTCCTGTTTTCCAAAAAAAAAAAAAAAAAAAAAGTGTGCGAGTATTTTGTTCTTCACTTTTAGAAAGCCAGAGCTCTTCAAGAACCCGTTATGCTGTAACACAGTAATTGTTATGCCATAACACGGTAATCTCTTTAGAGTATTAACAAAAACAATCCAGCCAGGGTTACGGAGGAATTCAATGTTTTTTTTTTTTTTTTTTGTGAAGCGTAAGACATTCTGAAACACCCAAGCTGTTCGCCCTCCTTAGTTTGAGCTTAACAAACCTTCCATGTCCGCACCGTCTGGGAGTTTCAAAAAGCTGGGGACACTTCTATGCTCCGCTCCACAGACACCACATTTATTCCCCTCGCCTCTTAAAGATTTGACCATAAACTGGAAATGCACATAAATTCCCAAATAAACTGGAAACGAAAGCCAGCCCCCAGCCAATGTTTTGTCGTGGGTTTTCACCAACTCTCTAACTTTTAATCTGCCTTTTTTTGTTCTGTTTTGTTTTGTTTTCCCTAAGGGCGTTTTCCATCAGTTGGACTCAGGTGGTCTTTGGGGCAGCTCAGCGCCTAAAGAAGAGACAGGTTGGGGCACTACCAGCACTTCCAACACGCTGGGACCCTCGTTATTGTTTTAAACGGGAGGCTGAGCAAGTCTTCCCTTCTCTCGTGGAAGTAACCTTGGGGTATGCAGCTACGGAGGAAGCGGCAGCGACCAAGCACAGCCCCCGGCTTATCTCATCTGCAAAGAGCCACCCGGGCAGCAGCCACGCGCAGAAAACACCGAGAAAAAAAAAAAAAAAAAAGCCAGAAGGAAGGAAAGCAACAAAACACGCACTTTAGGGCTCTGCAGGGCCACAAAACTCCTGCCCCCAGCCCCTGGGCAGGGTCTGCGCCTCTTCCCCCGGCAACGCGCCTTTCGGTGCCGCCCCGGGGCTCGCAGGCACCGCCCCCCGCCGGGGGGGGGGGGCCCCCCCCGGCGGGGCGCCCGGGGGCCCCCCCCGGGGCGGGGGGGCCCCCCCCCCCCCCCCCCCCCCCCCCCCCCGGGCTCCCCGCAGCCCCCCAGCAGGACCGGGGGGTCCCTCACCGACCTGACGAGGGGCCCGAGCTGCAGGAGGTGCAGCAGCAGCACCAGCGGCCGGTCGCGGCTCACGTCGCGGTGGATGAAGACCAGGCTGAGCTGCACCAGCGCGCAGGGCAGCAGGGCGAAGAGCAGCGTCAGCCACTGCCACATGCGGTCCCCCGCCGCCCGGTACGCGCCGCTCAGGCACAGCGCGGCCGCCGTCTCGGCCACGAAGAGGACGACGGAGACGAGGACGGAGCCGGGGAATTTCATCGCCGCAGGCGCAGCCCCGGCCCGACACACAGACCGACACACACACCCCGGCACACCGACCGACCGACCGAGCGACCGCCGCGCAGCGCGGCCGCCGCCCGCCAGAGGGGGCCGCAGGGCCCGCGGCCGCCGCCCGGCCCCGCCGCACCCCCCTCAGCTTCGCCTCGGGTTCACCTCACACGGTGCTGTGGGCACAAAACCGAAAGGGTTGCCTGCGACACCCGCTGTGGAGGGGTGTGCTCATCCCGCAGCCTTTCCCCTTTCTCTTCAGGGGCCAGGAGGCGCCCCCTGCCCGTCCCTCTCCCCTCCAGAGCTCTGTGGTGGCTCGGGATGTGCCTCAGGGCACCCTGCGGGTGGCAAAAGGAGTAGCCTAAGGGGCAAGGCTGGCCTTTGCAGGCTCTCCATAACATCCCTGGAGAGATTTAACACCCCGAATCTAAACACCTGGCAAGATACAATGCTCCTGAGGCATCAGCTCGGGTCTGCACGCTGGGCCAAGGAGGTGTCTTCAGTCGCTGCCTCTCGGCGCAGACCCTCGGTCCATGCCCACCGGGCTCTCCCCTCCGAGCTCCTCTTTCTCCTGGCTGGTGCCCAGGTAGCTGCAGATCTGCCTGAGAAGATCAGCTAGGAACCCGAGACCTATTAGGAGTATGCAGGAAAGGCAAAGATGTGGAGCCTGGGATCCTTTTAGCTGATTAATGACATAGCACTAATAGCTACTTCTGCATGCCAGCTAATACTCTGTAATGCTACTTAGCTTGTCACCAGATTTATAGAAAAAGTGCCAATAACGCTTTGTCTGGGACGTTTCTGAACTGCCATTGCACTGGCAAATCATGAGTCCCATCACTCCCCTCTAGCTGAGCTCAGATGATGATGGCAAAGGGGAAGCTTTGCTCTGGGTGTACCTAGGTCTTTGTGGTGCTCAGGTACCGGGAACAGAGGGCTTTTACTGGGATGTAAGCAGGGTGAAAATAGACAGCAGAACGGCAAGCTTGAACCCACAGGCTGAAAGCAGCCTGTCTTCTGTTACCTCCTGTGACACGACCCTGGGACAGTTCTGCTGAATCACTAAATGCAGCCTGGATGTTTTACCTAATTCTCACATAAATGATTTTACCTTTTGACAACACAGTACTGCTGCACGCCCTGGAGCCCTGAGTCACTGCTCCAGGAAGAAAAGTTGCCAGTGATAAGGAAGATAAGGAATTGACTGGAAGATGAGGAATTAACCAATCCAACACAAAATCATACTGTTCAAAGTTGGGCTTTTATTTAAGGCAAAATATAATCACAGCTTTAATATTAATATTATGGATATACACAGTTTGTTCTGCCACTATGAAGCTTAGTATTATCTCTGCTTTTAAAAAGCTATAAAATCTATTTTCTATCATAATCTACAATACAAAACTAATACAATAAACACATTCTGAAAGATCACAGTGTTTAAAACATCAGAAGAGCAGGGGTCCTGCTTTTAAACAATAAGGTGCATTTCTAAAGAATCAAATCACCTTGATTCCAAAGGACTGTACCACAGTATGGCTGCGAATGGCTATTACACTGAGACATGAATCTAGGGTGCAGCAGGTACTCAAATCAACACTGTATGTTGGAATATATTGAATATTCAAGTGTCACCAACACAAACTAGACATGAAATTACACCCTTTATTGGTAACGCCATTTAGTTCCCTGTACTTCTAATTGGTATTGGCATTCATGCATATTGCAGACATACTGAATAAAAATGGGTGTAAAACTGCTATCAAACAGGGCCCTGCATATACAAGCACCTGTGCTTTCCTCATACCATGTGAACACGTCTCGCTAATCTCATGGGACTCACGTTGAGAAAAGACTGCAGGTTTGGGGCCCAGAATGATGCAGTTCTGCCCCACTTTCACACACGTGGAAGGCCCTAACCTCGCATGCCTGAAATCAAGTGGAGGTTCACCAATGACATCAGTGGGTCGCATATCTGGCCCCGAAAATGAGAGCACGAGGCCAAAACAGAAGCAAAATTAGACTGTTAGAAATATTTATTCTCTTGTGTGGTCATGGTAATGAAGACAAAAACAGAGCCCAGCTTCAGGTCAGACAACCTTTCTCTTCTGTATGAAGTAGGAATAAATATTGGAGTAAGATTTGTTTTCTGTTCACTACAGGTTATCGTTAACTTCAGGACTTTGGTAGTATGTGTGAATCTTAGAATCACGGAATGGTTTGGGTTGGAAGGGACCTTAAAGATCATCTAATTCCAACCCCCCTGCCACAGGCAGGGACAACTCCCATCACACCAGGTTGCTCAAAGCCCCATCTAACCTGGGTATGTATAGTCATGCAGTATTGTTGATGAATATCACTGCATTATAAAATATCTTTTATTCAAATATTTTACCACTAGTCAAAATAAGTTTTTAATGATTTTTTTTTTTCTGACATTTTAGTTGGTATTGCTCTGCTTGACCTAAATGCCTCCAACATTTCATAGGGTCATGCACTGAACAAAGCCAAATGACCCTCCTTGTACATGTTAACATAAATGCAGCTGTATGTGTTTTCAAACAGATTGCTGTTTATGGACTGACTTTTTTTTCCCAGAGCGTGATGTAGAATTATAAATATACAGAGTACAGGACCAACAGTGACATCAATGACAGTATAAATATATCAGAAAATGTATTAAGTGAAAGGCAGGTCAAAAAGTTTGTGCATGTTGGCAGAACCCATGTATCTGTCTTATGTTACTCTTTTTTTTTTTTTTTTTTTTTTTTACTCTGTGAGCACTGATAATGTACATCACTTTTATTCCATTAAATGATAGGAGTAGGCAGTAGGTTCAGCTACAGGCAATTCCTTCTTAGGCAGATTTTTTTTTTTTTTTTTCAGCATATGATGACTTTGCTGTAATGACAATGAAGAGTTCAAGGCAGCTATAACCTGTTAAGTACAGCGCATACTGTACCACAGCAAACTGTGCTATTCTCTTGGAAAATGCCTAATCACATCCCTAAACTGCTGTATTGTTTTGTGGACCCTGAGCATTTTGGGGTTATGGCTTTGAAGTATGTTGTTCCGTCAGTAATGTGATTTTTGGTCATTTTCTTATGTATTTTTAATTTAGCTTTACGTCGCTTCCTACTTAATCCAGGACATCTTTATATAAACTCGGAGCAATCTGAAATGTGCTGTTAGACAACAATTGCTCACCTGTGTAATTTTTCACAGGAAGATTACTCTTGAAAATCCACAGAGCAATTCTTACTCCTGATATACCAGTTTTCCTACAGATTAAAATATGCACTCATGTCAGAATATTCAATGTATGTAGGAAATTACTGCACCTGAGATTTATTTGGCAGACCTTTGAGATACACGCTGTCCATGGATCTTATAGGACAAAATTTCAAGACAAATAGCAAGGTTATATTCTCAAAATGCATGCATATGCTAATATAGTTTGCTGTTTGCATAAAACATGCAATATCTTGGCAGATGCTATAACTGTATATGCAGGTAATGCTTGACGTACAAAAATGATTGCTCATGAAAGTTTCCATTTGCACACTTTGCACCTGTACGTTTCTGAATATATCAGATGCCTATTTTTTTTTTTTTCCCACGGGATTTTTTAAAAAAATCATCAATATTCTTATCATATTCACTGCACGCCCATGTAATTATTATTAGAACACCAAAGTGGCATTACTTAATTTCACCGAGTAGTGATGGCCACTTCACTTGCATTCACTTGTGCATATTTCCTAGAACTATTTCAATGTGTATTTGGGGAGGTTTGGTTATTTCACTTATTTCTGACTGAGATACTAGAGAAGTGAACGTGTTCCCTAGAAAGTCCCCCCCCTTTTGTTTTAGTTAATGATGCATGTCATTGGTTGCAGTTATTTTACAATATAATGATTTTTCCTTAGCAGTTGGGAAACGGCCAAGCCAGTGAGAAGAGACCACCTGGGAGCGTAAAAATAATGTAATGCAAATAAGTGGAACACTCCTCTTTGGAAAAATCAATCGATCTTAATTTCAAGAATAAAAGACCCAGGCTGCTTGTTTAGCCTTCCAAAGTTACAAGACTTTCCATAGACTGGAAAAGAAAGGCAAGGAAACTGAAGGAAACAACAGTGCAAACATAGCAGATATTGAAAGCAGAGGCACAAAACAAAAACATTATCATGCTGGGAAGTTGTAAATGGCAGGGAAAAAATAAGATATATTCATTAGAACTGTACTGTTGCTGAAACGGAATGCATGTGGCTCTACGAATCCTAAAATCACTAAATCTTGACATCACGGATCTAGTTTCCCCCCAGATTATTCTATGACAATCTATGGATGGCCTATTAAAAGTCATGGATAGCATACAGCTCCTTAAACTGCTTTGTAATCTACAGCTTTACTCACAGACAGCACCGCACAAACACAGGTACATCACAAATAAGCACCAATACCAGCACAATGCATCCCTTTTGCTTTAACTGCATAATCAAAAATGCTATTATATCGCTTAAATTCCTATTGCCTACGCTTTAGAAACTTAACGCGGTAGAGAGACTGATGTGCAAACGTGACTCGGTAACTTGTGTTTTACGCTTTTAAAAGAGGCTTCTCAAGTTTCTGGTATCACAGTCTTTTGTCACAGCACCATGGCACAATCTGTTCGGAAATACAATTTTTCAGTCTATTAGGCTTGTATTTGGAGCAGGAGGAAGCAGCATCCAGCTGAGAATATCTAGCGAAGGACACGTAATTGATTTCCCCGAGCAGTACGAAAGGAACACAAAGGACCTTATTTTTTATCACACTAAAAAGTGCTGATGGTTCCACTCAGATTGCTGTCCTGTCCATGCATTTAATGCAACAAAGAAAGGTTGCAACAGCATATATGTAAAATAGTAAAAGAGAAAAATAGCAATTAGAAGATTAAAAGTAGGAAAAAAATGGAAAACCGTGCCCGTTTAATGAGTGGTATTTTCAGAAGAGCCCTAGGGTATACTGACACTGTTCAGAAGCTGTGACTACAGCACATACCTTAGTCCAATTGGATCAGATAAGAAAAGCAACAAAGCTGTAAGAATGAGCTCAAACTGACACATCCAATGTGACAGATGAATCACTATATTCCAAGATTTTACGCGATGTATCCTCTGAGACTGGATGCTTATGTTACTATTACTTATATCTTAAGTTTCAGTAAACAAACTTCCTGTGTTGCTCTTGGTGACCTCAGCGCTGAACTTGTGTAATTTGCAGAGAGAGATCTGGGACCTAGATTTTGAAAACTGGGTGGTTGCATGAGTCACTGCTGAACTTACCAAGTGAGTATTTTCTTTCTCATAGCATTAGTATCAAATTAAGCCAAACACATGGCTTCATATATGGAGAAGGCTTGCAGACACAGAAGATTGTTTTGCTGGTGCTGCAGAAAGCAACATAGAGCAGATCTGAACCTTCTCTGAACCTAAATCAGAAGAAATTAAATCTACGGGGGGTGGGGGGGAGGTGGGGGGGAAGCACCAGAAAACTGGCACTGAATTCTTCAGATAGATTTTCTGCCATTGATAAGAATGTTATTAAAAGATAAATGACGGTTGCACGTTAGGCATAATAAAATCTACTACTGTTATGGTGAATTTTAACATGTATGTGGTGTGTGTTACAATAATCAGCATTCATGACCTGGTCAGGGTCTAAATTACTGCATTTATTTATTGATTGTGCTCTAGACTTACTGAGGTTTTGGCAAAGGTTTTCTCCTTCAAGCATCTCCTGACAAACAAATAAATAAATGGATACAATTAAATGCTTTGGCATAGTGAAAATTAGAAAGTAAGTGCTGGGGACAAAATCGAAAGGTCATGATTACTCTGTTGATAGGCGTAGATTCTGTTAAAGCTTAATTTTTGTTTGTTTGTTTTTTGACTGTGTAGTTATCTGAACACTAGGTTTTTTTTTATTTTTTTTTTATTTTTTTTATGTTTGCATCTGTAAATACAATAATCGGCAATAAAAGCAGGATTGCAACAACCTGTGCCAGACTGTGGCAGAACCCATTTCTCTGTCTTATGATGAGATAGAATACAATTGCAATAGCTGACTAAATGCTCTGACACAAATGTTACTTATGTATTTTAGCTGAGTGCCACTACCCTGCAAAAAAAAAAGTGAGACTAACAAGTTGTTAATTGTGGGGAAAAAGTGGATAGGCCAAGTGTTACCTTCCTTAATCTTTTGTGTAAAAAGGTTCCAGTTATGAAATAGGTTAGCCCTGTGCATTACAGTAAGCAACTAGAGAAGAATCCCAATGGGCTCAGGATCTGCACTGCTGAAAATGGACTTTGCTCTGATTTAACTGGTGCCTTTAAACACGGCTGGGCAGAGCACATGGACTTTCCATTCACTTCTGGATTTAACCTCAGATGTATGCTT
Organism: Oxyura jamaicensis; assembly: GCF_011077185.1. Lineage (NCBI taxonomy): Eukaryota > Metazoa > Chordata > Aves > Anseriformes > Anatidae > Oxyura > Oxyura jamaicensis. The sequence goes on from NC_048893.1 coordinate 116,750,626, forward strand.
CCCTATGAAATAGCTGTACACAAAAATGGGCACATCTCACTGCTCACAGTGATGAAGTGACATAATGGCTTCCTTAAAAGACCTTTTATCCCACAAATAACAAACCCGTAACAAATGTATATTGAATTTTAACATTCATCGAAAGATTCCCAAATACTTTCTAAGCAGATACAGAACTACATTGCTTTAGTCACCAGTGAAATATGGTTACTTCTATGTTTAAATAATTAATTAGAGCTGCAGGCACAGTGCAAGACAAATAGCAGAAATCCCTAATCTGCAGCTCATAATAATGCAAGTCATCAAGTTAAATTAAGAGTGGCATGAAGAGAAATAGGATTACAATATTAAAATATGGAAGGATTTCAAGACTTGGCTCCATGTTATAGCCTGACCAAGGCCCACTGAAATCAAATGGGAACTTTAATCCATTAGGCATAAAAAATAAAGAAGTTGTAATCTCCTTCAGCTGAAAATGCAGGAAGGGAGACTGCAATGCTTGGCAGTGCACAGAGGTCAGTTTTTTTTCACTCTGACTGCAATTTTTGACGTACTGGCCTTCCTAATCTGTCTGTAAAAGGTAATTGCATTACATTATTCCCATATAAATAAAAATAAATAAAAATATTTAAATATAGGTATTGGCTTTATATTTTTTAGTACAAATTATGTATTTTCTTTAGTTTTTAATTATCATAATATATATATATAATACATATAAAACTGGATATAATTGCAACCTTAAGTGCTAGTGCAACTAGTGTTGAGGAAATCATTATTTCTATAGAAATAATTCGGGCATATACCTTATTTTGTTAACTAGGAGAAGAAGCAGTTATGTTACCATTTTTTTCTTAAGCTCAGTATGCCATCAAGGGTTTGCATTCAGTTTGCAGGGTCTTTAATGAACAATTCATCAGGAAAATAGTTTTTCCATTCTCTGAACTATGCGTGTCTTTGTTCAGAAATGCTGCTATAGGTAATTAATTTTTAAAGGTAGCTTTTGTCTCACTGAACAATACCTATCTAGCAATGCTGTACTGTGAAGAAAGCACCTGCCTGCTGTGTCTTTGCTATTTAACTTTTTCATCCAAGTCTCCTCCATGGCTCCACTCATCTTCCCTGTGAAAGGGAAGGTATAGATGAGTGACACTGTTATGGTAAATCAGTAAAGGAGACCAGCTCCTTACCACAGACTGTGCTCTGAAAAGAATGGTCAAATTCAGTCCTGATTTACATATGTGAGACCCCACTCACTGAAATGAACCTGTGGAACTGCCGGCTGAATATGTAGCTATCTACATAACTATCATTATATGCATATGATGATGAAAGAGCTCCAAGATACAGGTATTTCTAATACATGGTACTAGTACTAGTAAACGTGGTTTAGGTAGAAAATCCCAGATTTTGCCTTTGTGCAGTGTAGTGACATACCTACAACGCCCTCCCCTTTAAGTGCATCTCTGCAGAAGACTTGCTTTTACAGGTCTCTTTTTAAAACATGCTGGATGTATCACTTTCTTCCTTCTTTCCACGTCCCTGTAATTCTACCTTGCCTTTTCTATTCTCCTGTGTAACCACCAAATTAAAAGTTTGATAATGCCCCTTTCTCTCTCACTTGAATAATTAGATTTTACTTCTTATTACCGATAAATATCTACCCCTGTCAGATTTAATCACTTCCCCCCGTTTTTACTGACCCATTTTTTTGGTCACATGCCTCCCTCCCAAAGCCCCAGAGTATTTACTCCTTCACCTGACTCCCAGCTACGTTAAGGCTAGCATTAGTGGTACCACTGGCTTGTTTTGTAAATAGCCTCTCCTGACACATAAGTGAAACTGCAGGTGCCCTCTCCCGTTGCCACTGGGATGCGGCCCTGGAGAACGTTATTCTCTAGACAAAGACACTGAAGAGAGGAAACTCAGCTTGGTTGGGTTGCAGCAAGTCAGTCAGGAAACACACGGTTCCCGAGAAGCCTTCATACAGACTATATACACTTTCTAATGCCCGGGAACCAGCCTTAAATTCTTCTGTAAATAAGAACTCTGCAAACCTAAGAAACAGAAAAAAAAAAAGAATGTATTATTATTTGGTGTTCCTGTATATCTACTTCCTTGCTGTTTGAAAGCATCTTTTTAATAACATTCAACAATTAAAAAGTGTAAAAGGTTCATTATTTAACCTTATCTGCAATTTTTACACTATTTGATTTCTACTCTAAAGTCAGGTCTATTAGATTTAGAAGACCCAAGCGTTTGTGATCTCTACATGTGTTGTGCTTCGAGAGCTACACATTGTTCTGATTTCTATAATGCATATCATTAAGCAAATACTTTTTCCTAACTCTTATATCAATTGTTATTTCAGCAGGACTCAAGTAATGTTTTGCGTTGACACAACAGATTATGTAAAGCTGAAATAAACTTCTGAGAACATGGCTGAAAATAAGTCACCAAATTAATTCCTCTCATTAAGGAAAACAGTAAGAAACACTGAATACTATCATTTTAAACATATAGTAAATGACAGAAATATAAATCAAAGATAACTTTGGCTTTGTGGGCATGGCTTTTTGGGCTGTGCTTTCCTGCATCAACCAAATTGGACTTGATTCCACCAGGTAAGATGGATAGGACAACGTCAAACTGGCTGAAACTGGGCATGATGAGTTAAAAAAATTGTATAATATACAGCGCAGCAGGTCCTGTACTTCTTTTCCACTTTTAGTGGTCAGGGATAGCATGAAATGCTCTGAAAATCAGAACAAATCAATACGATGAACAGCATCTCATTCTACCCTGCTGTTGGCCTTGCGTAGGCACCTTGGCAGGTTTCTGATCTCAGGTCTGGCCGAGGCCTGGCCCTGGGCTGTTCCTTCTTTTCCCTCTGCAGGGATCCCAGGCTGTGGGCAGGGCGGGAGCCGAGTGAATGCCACCACCTCTCCTGCTGCAAACAGCCCAGCCTGCACCTGAGGTCCCAGTGCTACCAGTACACCAGAGGGCTGGGATTGTAGGCCCTGAGCAGCTTTATGTTTGTTTTTTTGAGGCTGTCTGGTGCTACTCTCAATCCAGACGGGTAGGAATGCTAACCTTTGTGCCCTGTAGATGTATTTTGAGTTTCCAGTGAGCCTATAGAGCAGCAGGAACACATAAGCACTACCAGCTACTCCGTGGCATATGCCAGGTCCCTTCTTCAGCAGGCCTTTCTGCCAGGTTAGCTCTCCGCAGCGGATACAAGTGTCCAGATACTGAGGCTTCTTAGAAACCAGATAGGCTTTGGCAAACAGATACGCAATGCCTAGGGAAACAGCAATGAAAATAGTCTTGTCATAAGTAGTATACATAATAAAAAGAAAGATAATACATAAATACATAGTAGATTGACACACAGTACACCTGCAGTCTCATGTTCTACACATGTCAATGCCTACATGTAGAGGGGAGAGTATCTGCTACACTAAAAAGCGTCAGATTAGATGCACTTATACACTCCCTGTGGCAACACTGCTTTCAATCTTTTCAATTCTGTACTTAATTTCAGGTTTCCCTCTAATATTCCCAGTCCTTCAGCAATTTGAAACAGTAGCCACATTTCTGTCTTGAAAACAATACTCTTACCGCTGCCTTCTATCCATTTCATATCCCCATTCACCTCACCTCTTTACACCGACAGAAAAACAAGGGTGGGCAGGACAGAGAATATAGTTTCTTGCATTGGCAACAGATACAATTTTTCACTGAATGAGAAAAGAACCTTGTCTTCAGTAGGGCACATGCTGCTTTACTCTGGTTATGAACAGTTATGAATGCAACCTTCTGTAAAAAAAATGCTATTCAGCTTATTTTTTGAGGGATTCAAATAAATTAATCAAGATCTTCAACAGAGCATTGCACTGTTTAGTTCATGGTAACCTTAAAAGAATGCATATGACATATAACCAAATCAAGCACCTAAGGGAATATTTTGAATAGCTCGCTTGTGGTCTGAATATGAGACACAGTGAAGTAGCTAAAAAGCTACTTGTAAGCTACATGTGCTTTATTACCCATGAAGAGGGATAGGATACAGGATTTTCAGGGAAAGAACAATAGCAATTAATGAATTTAGATGTCTCTAAATGTTTTCTAAATTAACTTCTTCATGACCTTTGGGATTTTGTCACCTTGGCTGAGTCTCACTACGTTTCCACTAATAGTTAAACCCATATCAGTCTCAAGATACTGAAACAAAGAGGGCATCATCCCCACAGATTTCATCACTAGGCAAGCCACACCACAGAAGTCACTTTTTTCCTCTTAAAAAAACTGTTTTCATGTCACTTCATTAGAGTGCAAGAGCAAGAAGATTATTCCTTTAATCATACCAATAAAAATATAATGCATCAGCAGAAAGCACATTTGAGGGACGCTAATTATGATGTACTTTTTGTAATTTAAATGGAACAGCTTTCAAGGCAGTGCCTCCATGCTCATGGCCATTTTTGAACAGCAGTCAGCTTCTCTGTAACCTAGGTTCACGTTACAAAACCAATAATACTGGTCAGCAACACAATTCTGCCTGGGGTTAAAAAGGCGATTTCAACATACAGCATTACTTGCCAAAATTGTTAGGATATAAGACTTGATTCTGAACTGACAGATATCAGCCTTAACTCATGAACCCAAACTAAGTCTTCTCTCTTAAAAGCAGTTGCATATGGGTGAATTTCAGAAAAAAATGCCTCTTGCTAGTACCATCTCTCCATCATGTGAAAATATTTTGATCAAATTAATGCATTATCCATGTAATATGCACAGGCTTAACCTTTGATTCTGATGAGGGGGGAGAAGTTCCGAATGCCTTCCCTGAACTCACATATGTGCCTGTATCTGTGTTCTTTTGGATACAACTCTCTGTCCAGCCACACGCTGTCTTTGGTCTCAGCTGTACCATTCTTTGGGGCTTTGTCATGAAAGGGAGCAAGAGTGTAAAACACATGGATTGGGCCTTTACTTGCATGTCAGTGCTCAGCATTACAACCAGATCCCCAGAACTCTTTCAGCTACGATCACATACACTTATAAACTAAAGTAGGATATATGCCTACCCTTCCAGCTGCTTCAGCAATAAATAAAACACCAGCAACTGCAAGAAAAAGATTAAATAGTTCACCCGCATCTCAAAAAAATGTCAAAATCAGTGAAATTTAACCTGAGATTATCTTCATGGAATCACCTAATGCGGAAAAACAATGTGATCAGCATCTGGCTATGCATAGCATCAATAGGAAAAGAACCTGGAGCTCCATGACACCAGTGGACAAGCTCATTCTCCCTCTCAATCGTCTCCCCCAGTTCAGGAGGCCAGTTGCTGTTCTGCTCTTGGTCCATGAGGAAATCTACACTCTGCCACACAAGCTCCTGATCTGCTGGCTGCAAGTACTCGTAGTAGGAGAGTAACATCTGAAGGATTGATGAAAGCCCATGTGCTGCACCTGCAAGGAACAGTCAAAAGGAGAGGATAGGTTTAGGTGCCACATCTACCCCCCCGGATCTTTCCTTCATGACTGATTTCCTTGTCCAGTGCATGGCTCTTTGGTCTTTACGCATATTACAATAGTGCTTGGAATGAAAGCATTTCAGGTGCATGACACAATGATTTGTTACTGCTTCTGTCTTTGCCAGTTCTCCAAGCTAAGGAAAATATGCATGGATTTTGCCTGCTCTCTCTCTGGTATAATTGAAATTCTGTGCATGAAGTTAAACTGAACATTAACTGAAAACTGTTTCAAGATGCCATTTTTCTCAACACAGTGCTGAATCTGAACCATTGCTCTGAAGTCTCTGTTGAACCCAAATTGAAACTGGGCCACAAAAGGCATTTCCAGTTACTGATTGAGAGTATCATCCACCTAAAACCTGCAGTTCAGTGCAAGAACCGTCTGTACCTGCCAGGGTCTGTGGAGCAGTATTGTTCTGTGACATCTCTGTCTGCTCCCCTGCCAAAGAACTCACTAATATCTGCAAACCAATCTCATGTTTTCTGCACTCTGGCACAGCGCCTTGAGGACCCCACTGGTGACCTGCTTTATAACTTTTTATCAGGGCTTCAACTTTTCATCAGCTGCTCATGATGGGTGGGAGGTGACCATATGCTTGAGTTGCATTGCAATTACCAGAAATGCTCTACAAGTCCCTGCTTGGCAGCGTCAGCTTACAAAGTACCTCCCCTGACGCTTCTCTCCAGAATTCTTCTCCACACAGGCATGTGGACCAGCACCTCTCCCTGCCTCCACCTGCCAAGGACAAATGCACCAGGGCAGAAAGGAGGGAATGAAGCTGCTCTCTGCTGCTGCATAGGCACCTTTTATACCCTCTAGCACCAGAATCAATCCTTCCCTCCAGCTCCTCAGTTCCTACAGCTTGATACAAGCTGTGACACTAGGCTGAAGCTGCATTTGCTGCTGGGGTACAGGAGCTGGGGGTTGGGTGTGTTGGAGCCCTTCTGGGCTTGAGGACAGCTGCAGGCACACACTTACTATGCTATCTGTTTGAATATCTGCTGCTACATTTTTTTCTCTCTGATTGTGCCCTGTTAAAACAGTTAATGTACCCGCAGAGAAATAATCTCAGTCACAGCTAGACCCAAACTGGAACCAGACTGAAAAGTATAAAGGTTCAATAATCCTATTTTAGAATAATGAAAATTAACCCCTTTTTTTTTCATGCACTCAGGAATAGGCGTTTCACAGCTAGAAACACTACTTTTAGGAAAGGAAAAAGTCCCAGCTCAGTCAGGAGAAATCCCACACTGTAAATTTTATGTTTTATTTCTGCATCATCTACTGGCTCAGCATCTACACACTGCATTACTTTTGAAGTATTTGGTGCGTTTTACTCACCAAGATACTCTGTTCCGTAGTAGGAATACATGAGTGGGAATGGTTTCCTCTTCTTGACTGCATACTGCTTTCCTGATTCCAAGATGGCCAGGCAAATCGATTTTATTTGCGCTGGGGTCAGCACCTAAACAGACACATCAAAAACAAACAAACAAACAAGTCTATTATAATAATTTTGTATTTTAGACATTTTTCAGGACTCTGTTGTTCTCCTGGCGCACAAGACAAAGTACTGCCTTTAATCTTATGACCATGCTGTAGTGTACATTCCTGTTAGGAGCTCCTTACATAATACAGTGAATGTACATAACGTTTCTCAAGAACGGAGTTTGATCCCATCTCAGGAAAGTGAACATCAAATCTTGGGTGCACAGAGGGGAAAAGAGGCCCACTAAGGGCCTTCCTTTGCCGGAGATATTTGAACCTGATGAAAACAGACAGCAAGCACCAGGCAAGCTGCAGAACAGCTGTGAGACTGGAGTAAGAGACAAGATGAAGAAGACAAAAGAAAATGTACCTAGAGAAAGAAGTAAATGTTACAGGCTTTATTGGGACATACTGAGCAAGGCAGGTTTTTCTTCAAACAAGATTAAAAAAAAAAAAAAGAGGAAGTAAGGAAGAGGGTATTTAACCATTACTGAAAATCAGCACAACCTATGTGGGTTCAGAAACATCTTACTAAAGAATCACATCTTCTAACTTCACAGAAATGCTCACAAAAATTAAGTGCAAGAGATTTTTATGAAGGGAAGTTAGCAACGTTTACAGGACTTTGTCATCAAGAACAAGTCAATGCTGCCTTTGTTTTAATGGAGTGCTAGGAACCGACTAACGCCTCACTCCTAGGTGTGTTGAAAGTAAACAGGATTGACAAATCATATGTTCCACCAGACACAAACTTTTTCAAGTTGCTGACCTGAAGTATTCAGCAAGAAATCTGTTTTACAGCTTTTAACTGCAGCTCTAATGATACGTATTTCACTGCAATCACTTGCAAGTTCCTCTGTGTCAGCCACTTGTGCGCATTATTGACCAGTTCCTAGGTCATTGAAAGAATTCAGCTCAGCTCAGTAAGTAGTGTTTTGGCTTTCGGGGAAAGCCTGTATAGCACCTGTATTTTGCAAAAATGCACTTCAACTTCTGAAAAGACAACTGGAAAAGAAAGGGAGAACAAGTAAAATGAGACAGAGAAAAGAAAAAGGCTGTAGGACAGCCTTGACAAGATGGATAAAAATCCTAAAACTAATTAGAATAACAAGATAATGTCTTTAAAATATTTTTGAACACATTTGCTTTTGATGCAATTTGTATTATCAGAGGACTTACAATTACTTAACTTTAAAAAATACAATTTTAGTAAGTTTGGAGGCATCATTTGTTATAAACTACACAATTTGGCAAGTAAAATATGCTACAGATAGTTAATGCCACTTAGAACTTGACTGAAAAATCTTGTTTGTCCATCTTACTTTACTCCCTGAAAGGCTTTTTGTTACTGCTACTCCAATGAATTTGTACAACCTGGAGAACAACCCAGTTCTGCTCTTGATTAGTGTTCTTTCATGTTACTGCAGCAGAAGTAAATAAGCTCTTAACATCTGGGGACTTCACTCATTTCCAGTCATTTTAAGATTAATTGTTTCAGCTTCACTGAATTTAATAACAGCTTAAATCCTAAGCAAATGAGAAGATCACAGACGTAGAGAGACACGCTGCACTCTCTCCAGGGTTCTGATTTATAGTCTTGTAGCTTGGGACCTGATTCTCCAAATCCTATACTTTTTACAGGATCAGTAACATAACCCTTGAAAAATAAAAGTAAAGGTTAAGATCTCCTCTTTGTAATGCTGGAAGGCAAATGCATGCTGATTAGAGAACTCAACATCAGTTCATTTTCTATATGCAATGGTTCCTTTACTTAATCAATGAACTGGATTTCAATATAAACCACATTTTGATCAACTTATTTTCATGTTCGGCACATTTAATTTTTAAATTGAATTAATGACAATTTCAAAATGTTGACTGTGTTTTTTAAATGGATTTCAACTTCTACCCAAATCCAGCCTTACACGACACTGTGTAAAGAAGTATCAGCCAGCAATATGTGCATCGTTTACCATTTTTTAATGCAAATTAAGTATAAGAAGCAGAATGCTTAAGCACTAAGTGTATAAACAGTATACCCTTTTGACTGGCTTAATGAAATTATGTCAGCTAACAAATACAACTTTTTTGTTGTTGTTCAGAATGGAAAAAAGTCCCCATGAAAAGCGAGATGAAAACTTAGTATTTAAAATTATGATTATAATTATGATTATAATTATATTATATTTAAAAGTATTTAAAATTAGAATGGATGTTAGAAATCAACCCATCCTGAGGCACATCCACGGTACTGAAGAAAAAATGGAGAAGAAAATAACTTGTATATCTTGAAAGCAACCTTCCCTCTCTGGCCACTCAGACTGGCCTGTAAGCATGAGGCAGGTGGGAGATGTGTACTAAGAGCTAAATAAGAAAAATTTTGTGCTCACTCCAAATACCTCTAGCCAAGCACCTCAATCCACATCAGAGTAAGGCTGCTGGTTTTCAAAACACTTAAATATGAGACATTTGTATTTGCTCCTTACTCTAGAAAATGATGCACTGAGATGAGAGACTCTCATCGTAATTATTAGTGGCCTTCCAAAGGTTTAATGATATGATACCACACTTAAGATCCCCATTGGCATGCTACATTTTATGTCAACCAAATCTGTATTAAAAGCTCCTCAAGACATCTTTCATCTTGCCAAGAAATAAAAACGATGGGCAGTCTCTGGATGCTCCATCACAGCATCTTTAAAAACTAGCAAAAAACCTATCACCAGAACAGCCATCATAGAATAATCTAATCATAACCACAGACGGTTTCACTGTGATGCCATAAAGTTCATTTTCATTTCAGCGTAGTCACAACGCCTACTTGCCCCTGGGAATTACTGAAGCAGTATGTTTAATTAGAGAAAGCAAAGAAATAGACTGATCGTCCCAAGGTCTTTAAAGGATAAGTTGCATATTGCTATCACGTCCTCTGGTGAAACCTGTACAGTGTTCTAATGAAGAATGGAGTCAGTATGAGGATCTGCTGCCCAGGAAAAAAACAACAACAACAACAACAAAACACATATCAAGCTATCTCAAGCTATATTTTCATAAACCTTGATGTCATTTAATATGAGCTTGCTACGGAGTAGGTAAAATTATTTATTATGTTAGTACTCATCCAAAACACCACTGATGTTAAGAGATATATTGCTGGTTATTTAATATTTCAGTGCTTTTTGTATTTTTAAAGACATCACAACCTGTCCTGTCACAGAAGTGCTTATTTTAGTTTCCTCACTAGATCGCAATTTGAAATATATTTCCATATGTATTCTACATTTCTTCTGCAATTTCCATATCAATGGGTTGGTGGAGCTCTTTATTTTCAGTTTTACATCATTGCACAGCGATGCTGTGTGCTGTTAAAAAACCTGCTCCATTCACACTGGCGACAGCTGCATTCCCACATACTTTTTGCTTTAAGCACAATAGTTAAGCAGTACTATGACACTTAGCATTCACCCTATATTGTCAATGCCTTGGAGCCCTACTTACAGCCAGGAATGCTGCTGTGATTGCTTCTAGTCTCTCCACTTTTCTCTCGTGTCACTCCAGACAATATGCCTTCTTCTATTAAGGCATTCCACAAATATGTGAATTACTTAAGCCAGGTGCTCTATTCAGTAAATCCTTGTTACAAGTCAGCAAGGAAGGGCTATGTCTAGATCAATCACAGAACATCAAGCTTTTTTGTTGTTAGAGGTCTTTCTCAACTCGAGATTGTTGAGTTGGAAGCAAATAATTTCACAACTCTATTTAAAGTACTGAAAGAGATTTACTAATATATTGATTATGACAGTGCTAGACCCTACAAATGTGCTTCAAAAACTGCAGACAGAAATCTTCACCTTGGGGATTAGGCAGAAAGAAGCAGCAGAACTACCTTTTCATTGCTGCTGATTATAATAACATTTTCAGCGCCTCATCATTCTTCGGACTGCTTGGTACAAACCCCTTGGCTCATGATTTGCCCTTTGAAAAAACTACTGCATACAACTGCATATGGTATTGAATACATTTGATGGCTGTAAACTTTTAATTCTTGGATCTCTATTTATTTTCTTTGAGCTCTTTCTTGTATGTATGTCATAGAAGGTGTTACTGAATGCTAAGCATCCTTATGTGCCTATAGATGCACCGGTACTTTTAGGAGGGAACTCGTACCCTTACATTATTATGGAAAAAGCCTTATTCAAAGAATCACAGAATGGTTTGGGTTGGAAGGGGCCTTAAAGATCACCTAATTCCCCCGGCCTCCCCCCCGAATGGGCAGGGAAACCTTCCACTAGATTCTTCTATGCATGTATTTTTTTTTGAGCATGTACATAGCCCATCAGACCTCTGTGACACTTCTTAAAAGCCATGTACATGAATTTGATCATATGCTTCTTTGTATGCCATAAAAAAAGTCTCAAAAATAAGCTGAAAGAATCGGGTCAGCCTAAAAACCTAACAGGAGCTTTGCCACTAGTCTCATATTTTGGAAGCCCAGCAGAGGGAGCTTGTGAACTACTTATGATACTGAAAAATGCTGTCCAGATACATTTCTTTTCAGCTGACTCAAGCAGCAAGGTGCTGGAGCCATCCCGGTAGATCAATGGCACATTACTGGACTGTGTGATGTCTAAGTTCACTTCCTGAGCTTGATCTTTTTCTACCAAAGACAGGGCTTGGGATTGTTCAGGGGCCTTTCCATTAAGTGTCACAGGCAATTTTTTCTTTCAGATGATAACACCTGAAGCCATGAAAGAGTAGTGGGCACAAAGACACAGGGGGCTGCCTCTCCGTAGTGTTATTCCAGTTTGACTGATGTGGGAAACCCAGCTCCAGCTCTACAGCTGGCTGTGTTCCCTGCAAACACTGTCAAGTACACTAAAAAACAAAACTTTTTTTTATTTTTTAATCTCCTGAAAACATTTTTTTTTGATGAATTAGATTAGTTCCTGATGTGCTAATTATACTGTTGCTAATGCAGCATGTTTCATGCTATAACATCATTATCAGAAGTACTTTCTAGAGAGCACACTTTCCCAAATTTCTCATGTTAACAGAACTGCAGGACTGTATGTGCAGACTCAGCACAACTACTAATATGATGCCAGTTCACTGCCAGTGCAACCCTAAGTTAAACAGACTCCCCTATAGATCCCATCGCTGCTTATTTTTAACATGTCAGTTTTCAATTCTTTGAGTCCCATTCTTTTCCTCAGCAGCATGGAAACAACAACGTCAGTCCTATCCCGTTCTGTGGGTCACTAATCATGACTTCAGCAGAAACAGAAGGGTGCGTTTACTCCTGATGAATTATATTATTGGCAAAGAAGACAACACAGCACTTTTATTATTGCTAACAGTGTAGACAAATTTCCACAGGTCTCACTTGTCAGGACTGTATAGCAATAAAACTATCAAATTTTGCAATTAAACCTCTCCTTCAGAAAAGGAAAAAATCAGACATGGCTGCAAATGAAGTGTTGCAAAACAGGATGAAGCACTGCTGTTATTGTAGCTAGCAGGCTGCCTGGGAGCAGCTGGTGCTGCTACAGAGCTGGCCAAACACAATGAGCATCGTTACTCATTGTGTCTCAAGGTGAACACTGGAGAGATTCAAGTTAAGACAGCAACCAGCCTTTCCTCAAGCTCTCCCTATACTGGGTCAATGAAATGAGAGGGAAAGTGTCCGTTTCTCTGGTTATGTCCTGTTCCTCTTTCCTATCTCCTCCTCAATTCATGGTAGACCCCAACATCTCTCACTCAAATGCACAGCAGCTCTGCTAGATCCTGGGAAGGAAACAGAAGGTTCCCAACACTGTCTTTAATTGAAGGCACTGGGGAAGCACAGCACCCAGCTCTCTGTTGCTGGAGAAGTGAAGCAGGAAGGATGCCATGCAGCAGATTTCTGAGTAGTTCAGATAACCAACACAACTGAGCAGGTACCAGCCTGTCTACTGAGAGGTTAGGCGCCACACCCGATGCATGTCCTGCCCTACCTAGTGGAGGGTTAGAGTTACCAGAGAGCACAGAGACAGCAACTTCATTTTAAGCACCCATCCCTGGAATTGAACCGGAATTTAAGAGCATGAATTAAAGAGAATGGTTAAACAAGTATAAACGTAAGACTTGCAAATTAACTGAGAAACAATCTTAGCATTGCTTGGAGAAGCTTCTTTATACATTACACAATTCTGCCTACACTTTTTGCAACATACAGGTAAAATTGTGCCGTGTTTAGCCTCAGTCAGAAAGCACATCCGTACATGAGTCCTGTAGTTAACATATGCCAGAACTACAGCACCAAGCTGTCATACCCTGATGGGGGATCTATGTTATGCTCAAGTTAAGTGTTCCTGACAATTATGCATTATGAATATAAACATCTTCCAAGCTGGGCGCCTTGCACTCAGGTTTGAGGAACAAGCTGCCCAGTGTGTTGTAGCTGTGCTGCCCCAGGATCCTATCCCATTTTTAACACGGCGCTAAGCAAGGAACATCTGCTCTACCCATGTATTTTGGATCAGCTCACTTCCTCTTAGCAGTGGGTCTGTCGGTTCATTGAAGTCAACCCGTGCCTTCATCTGTTCCACAGGTACTTTGTGTAGTAGCAGAGCTGTCCTGGTGCTTGAGTTGGCTGCTGCATGTAACCTGTGCCGAGACACAAGAATGCTGCCTGAGCTTCCAGCTCCAGAGCAGCAGGAGACAGGATTCATGAAAAAGCCTTTCCAAAAGATTAGAGCTTTGTAACACGGATGAGAGAGCCTCCCCAGGCACCGCAGTAACCTTGGCAGCGCCTCTTGTCTGCTCTCAGAAACGATGCAAGTCAAGTTTAATCAGGTGCTCCCATTTGCTGCAGCAACTCAGGCAGACCTCTCATTGGAAAATCATTTGTTAGTGTTGGCACACGTCTGCATGTCAACATGAGATGGACAAAGTCATCTCAACACACTCAGCAAAGGTTAATACTTTTCACTGGGAAGTTGACCTAAGCTTAGACCTCTACACAACAGAAACCAAAGAAAGTTGATAGGCCATATTTTAAGATGTCCTGAAGGTCTCCAGAAAGAGCAGAAGGCCTCCATTCCTTCATTTCTCTGGAAAAGAGAGCACTCAGCATCCTACAGGCAACTGATCTAATAAAATGTAAAGTTTTTAGTTCTGAGGAATATAAATGTGCAAAGAAAAATGTTCACGCTAGGACCTCCTGCAATTATGCATTGGACCGGTGACAAGTACATGAAGACATAGTTAATTTTGAAGTTGCCACTAAACCTAGACCTTAAATCAGGCACTGTAAAACATTCTGCAAGGGGAAAGAGGAAATGAGGACACTTCCAGCTCACCAGCAAAATTTAAAATCTGGTAAATTTAATGGGGAAATCTAGTTTTCTATGGGAAAATAGTAAGTTATGTGTAAAGTTCCTTCAAACTGGTATTTGGTTAAGAAAGACAAAGAGACCACAGTGTTGTGAATCACTTCCTACACCTGGCTCAACTCAACGTTACTACTGTAGTGTCCTGTCCCTGTGGAGGCCATGCGCTCTGTGGCTGGTGTGCTCCAGTACTCTTCATCTCTGCTGGGAAGGGCCAGCTGGGTGCTACACTGCAAAAGGTACCACAAAACTGAGACTGGTTGGCATACCTTGTCCTGGGAGAGAGGGGAAAGGGGTAAAGAGAGAGGCAGAGAGAGAGAGAAAAGAAAGGAAGAGCTCAACAGCCCACAGCCTGTGTTAACTAGCTGTTCCTGAAGAGGGTGCCCTACACGCAAATTCAGTGTGGTACTGGTCCAGAAGTTTGCATATAGCATATTTAAAGGGTTTAATGTTTTTCTACTGCACCCTTCACCAAAGTATCTCTTGACTTGGAGGGTGTTGCTCTTGGCAAGAAATGCTGGAGGTTTTTCCAGTCCACCCATTATCTAACATAGTCAGAAAAATTGAGTAATTTCATGATCCTGGGAATGGAGTCCAATAATTCAATTAGCAACCAGGTCAATACACTAGACTTTCTATGCCATATAATTAATCTTCTAAACCATTGTTGTTCCATGTCTTACCAATAAAACCACCGGGCAGGCTCACAGTTTATTGAGAACAATAATAATTTTGCTTGAGGCAGCCGTTAAAGACTGAGACTACAGGAATATGGCTTATTTGACAGAGTAAAATGCTGACCTTGCTGGCAGAAGGTGAACAGAGAAACCCAACAAATAGAGCTGAGCAAACACCTAGCGCTTCAAGGACTACTCTCCTTTTCGGCAGTTTGGTGGGAAGCTATTAGGCAGATGCATTCTTGTTCATTGTTCTACACCAATGTGGAATGTGTGACTTATATGCAATAAAAATATTGATCTTTTTGACACTTTTTCTTCAATTCAAGGCTGTGTACCAGCTATGCCTCTATTGACTAAAGCCACATGTACAAAGAGCAGCTCTCTCTGGAACTACTGGAAGAGCTTTACGTTGTGTCAAATATTCTCAAGGAGATTGTTTCCTCTGACAGGCAGGACAATACACCTTCTTCCTTACCTAAATGAAAGAAGCGTAAGAACTTCTGCTCAGGCAAGAGTCACCACCCCACTGCAGCTAGAATTCCAAGAAATGGTTTGCAATTTCTGTTGAGGCAGAGCCTTACACTCTTGCTGTAAAGCTACTGCAAATACTTTGTTTAAGGAACTAAAAACCTAGCAGTAAAATGCAAGATTGAAGCTTCTATACCCAGCATCAAAGTGGATACCTATACTGGACATTATCTGATCTCATTCAATATTCAGTTCAGCAACAGGAATTTCTTTGCTGTTTGAACTGTTATGTTAGGTCTTGGCTTGCAGATGCAGCTATGATTGTAGTGCAAAGGTCAAATTTCCACTGTTTTGCAGGGGGAATTTTTTTCTGTAGGACTATAGGATTGGGTCTGCAGTATACCTGTCAAAAGCATTTTATCTCTTTTCAACTAATCAAATATAACAAGTAAGCAACTGCACATCCAGTTATTTATGAACCATGCTGCTGGATATTACAAATTACTTGTTCCTCCTTTTGTCTTTTTTGTCTTCGTCCTTGTTTTTTTTTAGCTTTGGTTGCAACTCACAAAAAGTGCTGGTAACATTTAAAACACGGGAAGACGGAGGCTTAATACTATAAATTATTATGCAGCCTAATTTTTTTTTTCTCTTTATGTCAAAGGCACTGAATTCTTCATCTTTAATCTTCATATAGTCCTCTTACCTTCCCCAAGGAACAATTCCTAATCTACCTGCAAAGTCTTTAGGCTTGCTTTCCAAATGTTTGGATCTCCCCCTTCTATACAAGTGAACATACTTAATGCACAGGCTTAGTGAATGGAGAAAGAGACAGATAGGCCTCCTCAACTTCTCATGGCAGAATTTCCTCCCCTCAAAAAAAAAAAAAAAAAAAATCACAGGAGAGGCTAGTCGCTCAGAGGGCAGAACTACTACAGCAGAGCACTCCATTTCATACACTTCTACCCTGACCAAAACACTAATTATTTTGCTCCCGACTCACAACCAATAGCGCTCATTGCTAATGAATTCTGCTACAGACGGTAGCATTTGGCAAACTACCCATAGAAGACTTTATGGCTTGTTACTGTGCTAAATTTACAGAGGGGATCTACAGAAGCACAAAAGAGCACAATAATATTATTTTTTTCATCTGTTTCAAATTAAGGTTCAAGAAAGAGAACACGGTTGCAGCCACAGTTAAAGGCTCTCAACTGCAATGCTTTCGATTTCATTTCATTTTTCATTTACACCAAATGAAAGCTTGGTTTTACATATTAAGATGCTCTGTATGGATGCATGAAACGCCATGATAGTGTCTGCATAATACCTGCACAGTGGTAACACTTTAATACCTTAGAGGAGTCCTTGACCTAAAAATTCTTACAGTCACGGAAGAGTAGGTCTGAAGCTCTATGTGACAGTTTCCATAGTGCTGTGAACTGCTTGGTGAAAATCTCTCCTAAGTGTACTGCATCACTGTAAAAAGCAAAAACTGTTAGGATGCATGAGAGTAATACTGAAATAGTAATTAAAAAGCTACTTTATCAGCCACCACTCTGTTCTTTCTCCTGGCATTTTTCCATGTCTGTTCTCTCACTATCAAAAATATATGTATAGATATCAAGCAGAAACATATTTTAGAGACAAATAAGAGATTCTCCTAAGAAGTGAAGCTCAAAAGGCTGCAGTTCATTTTCTGGACAGGAGGTAATTAACGTGATAAAGAACACAAGACATTATTTTATCTTGCAATGTACGAAAAAAAAAAATATATAGCTTATGAAAACCAGCAAATTAAAAGACAAAATATTTCTCTGTTCCCCTAAGATTCAAATAAGCTAGGGAATTTATTCCTGCCTAATTTAGCTGAGTCCACGTGCACCGGAGTTTTAACAAACTCGCTGAATTGCTCTGTAACTAAGGGGATAATTTTTTTAAACAGATTTGTAGGTTATCTGCAAGGAGTGCCCCACCCTTCCGACTGAATTAAATGACAGTTCTTTGGAATCAACTCTCAGAACTCAACACAACAATGTTAAAAGAAAGGTAAACCCTTGTGCTTCAGAGCATAAAGCCAGTTCTGAAAAAATGCAGGTTAGTAATGTTACAGGCAACATCTTTCAGAAGTGCCTTTCACAGTGATTCATCTACATTGAGCCACCTAGTACTGGTACAAGACATCAAACCAGATGGATCGCTGGAAAAAAATCCTGAAGAGGAAAAAAACGTTTGTGTACTCCCATGAAAATGTTGCCAGCTCTTCACTGCAAGCAAAAGGAAGCATTTGACTGTTTGGACAATGTCCATGTTGTGCTGTATGTAAAACAGTTTGCAAACTGTTGCTCAAAGCTCTTCTGCAATTAGTGTGCCTCTGCCATGAAGAAATAGTCTCTCTTTCTCTCCGTGCTTATACTTCGGGTGACTGGGACACAGAATGACTTTGGAAGCTGGAGTTCTGGGCATTTCCCAAGACGCACTGCCCCAAAGACCATCTGACTACTTTAGATAAGTAATTTCAATCAAAACTGCAATAAGGGATACTTGCTCTAGCAATCAGCACACTCAGCTTAGAGGTGTCAGCTTCAAATCGTGCAGTGTCAGGAAAAGAAGGGATGTGAGTTTGAAGTCAGTGATGAAATCTCAAGGTTACTCCATACAACAAGAGACTTTAGGTTGCACTCAGACTGATTTGCTCAGAGTCCCAATTTGGTCTTAAAACCTGTAAGGGTGACCAGAGGTGACTGCATCCTGCTCTTGCTAGTGGGAAAAGATAAGATGCTTGGTTTGCTTTTACTCCACACCAGGCTGGACCCTACCTGGGTTTCTGTGAGAAGAGCACCTCCTGCAAACTGGGAGACACTGCAACGAGGAGAGAGAAGCTAGGTGGGATGTGTGCCCCAGCTGCTGTTCAGGTCTGCAGCCCAACAGCCTCCTTTGGAGGATGCAGAGGAGAGTTATGGCCGGTGAGACTGAGTGCACAATGCCACTGCTGTGCGAGGGCAACTGGAAGCTGTTGCATTAACACCATGGAGAAAAGAGAGCATTATAAATCAGTACTGGAGCTGCATGGACTGTCCGTGACACAGTGGCTGATAAATTCTGTCAGGGCTGAAGTGCCCCTCAGTGCAGCACTTGGGATTTGCATGCCTATCAAAAGATGTTCAGGAGAGTTTAAGCACGTAAAGTGGGTGCCTTGCACATTTAAGCACATCCAGCCCTATTCAGCAGCAGGGGAAAGTTCTGACTACAGAACTTTTGGGTCTTGGCATCCGGAGTGGGTTTTAGGCAATGGGAAGGCCTGAATCCATAATGTCTCTGTTGGGTGGTACACCTGTGTGGGCAGTCCAAAATTTCACTGGCCGTCCTGATGCTATACTGCGTTCACCTCTGCTAGGGCTGGTTATGATTTTTCACCTGTATTAGTTGTTCATTTCCACAAAGAATAAATGCAGAGAAACGTGATGTTGATTTACATTGAAGTAAGTGCTACGCAGTTGCATCAAGATGTACAAACGAAGATGTGACAGACGTGCAGACAGTATGCCAACACAACCACTTCAACCGAGTACATGAGTAACCCAAGCCCTGTCATGTTCAGCTTACTCTCAGTTTCTTCCTAGCAGAGAGGATAAGTATTACAGATAATTCTCCCCAGATACGTGTACTTGTACTGCTAAAAATAAACCTTTTAGCTCATTTTTTAAATCTCTTGAACTGTTTTCATACCTTCCTTCTTCCTGGATACAGTATTTGGCACTTCTCTCAGTTTAGAAGCCAAAGCAATTCTTATCCAGTAAGCTGCCTCTTCTGGATCATTAATGAAGATAATACATAAGGCTGGTTCCTACATCAGCCTTTTATTAGCATTTATGATTAGCTTTGCTTGTGGTCTTTCAGCCAATTCCAAATTTTCAATGTCCCCATCCAAGTCAGCATACATTAAGTTTTCAAGGAAGATTATATTTGACACTGTATCAGAATCTTTATTCAAATGCAAACAGGGTATTGGTTACTGCTCTTTCATCAGCCACTAATTTTATAATTCCGTTATTTACACCAAGAGATCTTGTTTGTCTCACAATACCTCTTTATTCTTCTGAGTCATGCTGCTTTCCATGTGTAGTCCTATTATGTAGATATGTATGAGGCATGTGACATCTAGAAGTATGCCTCAATATTTGCTGTTGAGGAACAACACTGCTACCTGCAAAATTAGTTAAATGAGTTAAACCACACAATAAGATAATTCACAGGCTAATTGAAGCATAAATGGATCGCTTCGGAGTAGCATCCGCACTGCTTTCAAGCAAAGGTAATTCTAGAGAACTCCACGCTGGCCTCACGCCACTTTTACTTTCTGTGACGATCTGCAATTTCTGCCATGCCAGTAAGCCGCTGAGTAGAAGTATCAGCGGAAACTACAAGAAGAATGCTGACAATGTAACGGAGGAAAACCAGATGAAGGTGATCAAGTCCTCTGAGTCATCTGAATTTTGCCCTGCTCTCAGACCGTAGAAGCTGACTGAGGTAGTAAAAGTCCTGGTGATCTCCGTGCTGGCTCCCAGATTTTCCCAGGCACATCAACAAGAGAGTTATGAAACAAAAGACAGTAGCCTAAGAGCTTCCAGTGCCATTGCCTGGCAATATGCCCACAAATCCAAATACAATTCAGGTCATACATCAGATGCAGCCACTCACTTCTAATTCAATACTGCTATGCTTGAAGGGCAGAGTGAGGGTCATGGGATTACTCTGAGGAAGTGTGGAATACCATGCTCTTCAAAAACATAACTAAGTTGGGAAGTAATGAGATCACCATATGCACTTTTCTCCTTGTTAAAAGATTGCCATTTGATGCTGTAATAAAATTAGGAAATGTTACCAACCTTCCCTTTGTGCAACTTCTTCTCCGTTGTGACTGTACGTACTGCACACTCTGGGAGTAAGACTCTGCTGCGCCAGAAGACGTGGACGTGGTTCAAACTTTGCCAGGAAAAGAGGGTGAGGAATAGCAGCCATAAGGTAAACCATTCCACCGCCAACAATAATTAACAAGCATTCCCTGCACTTAGCTGTTACCTTACATTTGAAGATCTCAAAGCGATGTATAGTTAACTAATGTCAATCACTGTTATGCCACAGGCTACATTGTGTGATTGTTGCCCTGGGAGCACTCAGTGCCATGCTTCTCTGCCACCAGATTTGCCGTTTTACATGATTATTCTCTGCAGCTCTATAGAGTAACTGTGTGACATGAGAGAGGACGGCCTGGCCAGCTATTTCTGCTCAATTACCTGGAAGAACCGATAATAATTTTGTCAACCTTAATATTTAGCTGCTGGCAGAAGAGTTTGCTTTTCCTTGATACAGCTGAGATTGACAAGGAGGGATGCAACTGGAATTAAAGGCTGTGTGGCAGCGTGTGGTGCTGAATGGCTCTTTCTGACCTTTTTGGACTTTACGCAGGATCTTCCCTGCTGACAGTTGCAGGGGATTGGACATGACTGAAGAAACTGCAAGGCTTTGCCCATCCAAGGTACTAGAGGAAGTCTAAGGAGGTGCAATAGCGCTGAGAACCTGGTAGTGGGGAAAGAGGCAAAGGGAGCAGGAATGATTGCAATTTATATTTAACATTGAATTTTTCTGGCTTTCAATGGGAGATTTCCACGTACTAACTCAGGGATTGTTTAGCCTAGAGAAGAGAAGGCTCAAGGGAGATCTTATTAATGGGTATAAACACTTGAGGAGAGGCAGTAGAGAAGACAGAGCCAGGCTCTTCTTGGTGGTACCCAGTGGCAGAAAATTCTGCCGTAATACAAGAGAAAGCTTTTCTGCTGTGAGGATGGTCAAACACAGGAAGAGGTTGCACAGAGAGGCGGTGGGGTCTCCCATCTCTGGAGATCTTCAAAATCTCCAGCTGGACATGGCCCTAAGCAACCTGCTCTGAGCATGTGTTTGGATGAGAACATCTTCAGGGGCACCTTCCAGTCTCGGCCAAGCTGTGACTCTATGCCTCTGAGCCAAATCCAAATGTAAGTGAATACATGTAATAGAATCATAGAATCATAGAATATCCCAAGTTGGAAGGGTCCCATAAGGATCATTGAGTCCAACTCCTGGCACCGCACAGGTCTACCCAAAAATTCAGACCATGTGACTAAGTGCACAGTCCAAACACTTCTTAAACTCCAACAGGCTTGGTGCAGTGACTGCTTCCCTGGGGAGCCTGTTCCAGTGTGCGACCACCCTCTCAGTGAAGAACCTCTTCCTGATGTCTAGCCTAAACCTCCCCTGTTGCAGCTTGACACCATTCCCTCGGGTCCTATCACTGGTGACTAAAGAGAATAGATCGGTGCCTTCCCCTCCACTCCCCCTTGTGAGGAAGCTGTAGACCGTGATGAGGTCTCCCCTCAGCCTCCTCTTTTCCCGGCTGAACAGGCCAAGTGACCTCAGCCACTCCTCATACCTCTTTCCCTCTAGGCCCTTCACCATCTTCGTCGCCCTCCTCTGGAGACTCTCCAACAGTTGTACACCCTTTTTGTACTGTGGTGCCCAGAACTGCACCCAGTACTCAAGGCGAGGCTGCACCAGCACAGATGTAACCAGTGTAATGTCATTACACTGTTCAGTCACTTGTGAGGATTTTACCCCCCCCCAGAGACCTTCAGATTCAACTCTGAGTTCAATCAGCTTACCTGTGTTGTTTTTTGTTAACATTTACCTCACAATATTTGTTTACCAAAATAAGCTAACAGTTCTGTAGTTCCTGGAGAACAAAATAAGAATGCATTCCTACTATGACTCTATCTACGTTTTGTCTTCTGGATTTGTACAAGTACATAAGCACTATTCCCAGACATTTTTGCTGGCATTATCAAAAACGTTTATGTATGAGAACAGCAGCCTGGCATAAGCACGCTCATGATTGATTCAGCTCTGCAAGACCAAGAACAAACAAATCAATATTTACTTAAAGGGTCTGAAGAAATTTGTTTTGCTGCTCTAGTGCAAAGAATTTTCACTGAGTTCATATCTGACTATCTTATTTCTGATCAGATTTAAAGAGGTACATGTGGAATGTGTATCGTGGGGACCATTGCTATTATAAATGTAATTTTGACTAATCTATCTCTGGTTTAGCCTGAGAAAACTAAAACAACAAAGTGTAACGTTAGGCTTTTCACAGATGGCAAACAGAAATACCTAGAGATCCAAAGTCAGCTTTACAGAGGAATGAGGAACATAGAGAAAGTGGCAAGCTCAAAATACTATGAGCATCTGCAGCAGGGGTGATGCTTCCAACCCGACTACAGTATTATTTTACTACAAGACAGTCTCTGCTTTTATTAGAACACATTTCTGGTAAGCCAAAACACCTTTGGTGATGCTGGATGAAGCTATAAGAAACTTTTATCCAAATAAAAGGATAGATTTGCATCAACTCACGCTGCTGTTGAATCCAAGAATATACAAAACAGAACTCACTGAAGACAAAAGAATGAGGAAGCACAATGATATGGAGCTCTATATCTACATAGCAACAAATGCAAATCACAAGAGCAGAGTAAGTTTAAACTCCAGACAGTTCTTCATAGTTCATTTATTCCTTGATTTCTAATGTGAACTAAATAATGACTTAATATAGGCCTCCCAAAATATATTGTCAAAATTATACCTCCAGAAGGAAACCCCATCACTGCCTAGATGTTCCCTGAATATGTAATGGTACTTCTACTGTTACAACATTGAGCAACATATTTCCATTTTTGTTCAGAGAACGAAGGAAAATAGGCTATCTATTTGATATTATTGAAACGAACAGCCTCCAGTTGAAGAAGTTTCTAATTTTGCTTATTACAGCACAACTTCAGTGTTTCGGTGATTCCGTGACTTTACTTGACCTCCTACCTGCTTCGCTTATTCAGTGGTCCTAATGAATACCCATCCACGTAGCAGCGACCTATTAAAAGTCTGCTGGATTATAGCAGTCATGAGATGGATGTGAGTCAGTGTCATGCCGGTGTGAGATGCAAACACCTTACTGAGCTGTATAAATAGAAACACGACCTGGAAGAAACACAAAGTTAAATTTCTGCTCGGTTAGAAAGAGCTGTGCCAGAACTACGTGTCCAGCTTCTGGCACTCTTCAGGAAAGGCTGGAGGGAGTCTGGCGGAGCACATGGGAATGACTAGGGGTGTAGGAAACATGATGCACGTGGGAAGATTAGGAGGAAAAGGATGGTTAGTTTAGAGAAGAAAAGATTAAGGGCAGAAACTGAAACACTCTTGAAATACATGAAGGGCTTCTGTAAAGAGGAGCAGAACAAACTTTTTTTAGTATTTCTCAATGGAGAGGAAAAGGAATATCAGGTCTGAATAACAGCAAGACTCAGAGTAAGCATTAGGCTAGACTTTCCAATAAGCAAGGCAACAAAATAGTGCCTCTGACAGCCAGGGCAGACTGCAGAACCTCCACCACTATCGGGTATTTGGAACAGGTTGGAGAGAGGCTGTCAGAAATGACACAGGCACAGGTAAACCTGTCTGGGGGCCAGGTGACGGCCTAAACAACCCCTCAAGGTCCCCACCAGTTCTTTGGTTCTATGTTATCACTGTCAGGCTTGAGCAGGCAAATTATGCAAAATTGCCATGCAGAATCTGCAATACTCACCACATTCCAATAAGTTATGCACTGACTCATCAGTGGAGAGCTGCTTAAATGATTGTCCTATGCTGCTGCTAGCCCCAGGCCCACACATGTCAGGAAGAGCAGCTTCCACCTCCCTGACACCGAAATCTGAATTGGACCAGTTCGCTCCCAACTCACCATCCCCAATTACATTACTAACAATTTATTATTCCCCATGAAATAAAATAATATTAATAAAAAGACAAACAAGCATTGCACCAATGAGAGGACAGAAGCATTCTGTGAAGAAAGGAATTAGCCACACAAAATAACCAAATGCCTTGGACATCCAGGAGGTGTCTTTATCTGGCACAATTCCTTTTTCCTGACCCCTTCAATGCTGACATCCATTCCACCTCACTCGTATTATACTGGTCTTCAACAAGATATTAAGCCTTTAAAACGAGAAATTCAGGAATGCCAAACTGTGGCAAAAATAGATGTATGTTTTTGCTCTCACACATCAAAATACACTGATCTGAGAAACACGAAATGACTCAGCAACAGCTTGGACTGCTATTAAGATACTTCTGATCATGTTTGCCTGGAATGAAAGAGCTATTTCAATTATTTTGCCTTCCTACTCCTTGACAAAAATTAAGCAGCTCACTATCACTTGAAAATAATCCTACAACATAGATAAGTAATAATTGGTTTTGACTGTATTTAGCTGAGCTCTGCCATAATGGAGTGGACACAAGGTTACACAACATCACACAGTGCTTAATCTCATTCTTGTCAATAGTCAAAGAACTGCATGACAGACACAAGACAGAGGCATCTTGACATAATGCCTGAGCAAAAATGGTGACCTGACTGCATATATCGAATTTTGATTTAAAAAAAAAAAGGGGGGGGGGGGATACTGAAGTTAGCTGACAAGACCCCAGTTTTTAATGAATGCCTTACACGATGGTGTGCTAGGATGCTCCTGCAGCAGCAGAGCAGGCCCACGGGACTCAGATGTTTTAATTGCCTCCCAGCTCCTTTCTACAGGGCTCCTCTGCTGCTTGGAGGCAAGGCTGAGAGCAGCGGTTTACTGGCTGAGCATCCACAACCACAGGACACCTGCTCTGCAATCTTTACATAGCCTGTCAATAGGGTGCTGGGTCCATTTTAAGGCTGTCCAGCTGAATTAACAGAGAGACGTAGGGGCTATCGACTTAGTGGAGGAAGGAGAGAAAGGGATGGTTTCTATACCTGAGCCCGGCTAGTTGTGGTGCACAGCTGTGCTGTGATTTATACACAAGCCTAATGTTTTAACAACGTGTATTAAATGACTACCAAGAAACGCAAGGCTTAATTTTATCCCTTAATTTCAGTGCTGTAAAGTGCAGAGGATGTTACTTTTTCATTGGTAGTGTTGTTAGCCTCAAGCTCCTTTCTTCTCTCACTAGAAGCTCAGTCTTTCATTTTTCTACATATTTAGTCTTGTAAATAAGGTTTCCTAACAGAATTACTGTTCAGGTTACACAGTAATTTATGGTACTATGTGCATGTAGTAAGAGAATTTCAGTGTTAGAAGCAAATAGAGGAGTATCCATGAACATACCCAGATTTGCTTCCAGGAATCAGGTAGTTATCTCAGTTATTCGTTACAGAAAGAAATTATGGTATAAGCCATAATGTTGTGTTCTGAATTTGCAAGTGCTGAATTAGATGACAGCTATTTCTGTAAGTGTATGTGCTTATGCAAAGAGAATGCAGGAACAGAAGAGTGACAAGCAAAAACCACGCAGACAAAAAAAGTATGTTTCCTCATCCAACTGTAGTGTTCAGTCCTTTACCCCCTCCCTAACCCATTTTCTCCCTGTCCATACTCTTCTAAATTGAGTACATTATCCATCAAAACCACAACAGTTTACCATTGTTTTTTTTTTTTTTTTTTTACTTTCAGATTTAAATCTCCCCTGCTCCAGGGCCTAAGCTATTTCTTGCCTTTTTTTTTTCCCCATTCATCTTCAAACTCTACTCCTCGTCAGACTTCTGTTTTTATACTTTGCTAGTATTTTATTTCCTTTGCTTTTTAATATTTTTAATTGACTCCTTTTTTATCCTCTCCATTCTTTTTCTGTGAAATGCCATTTTTCCCCATGCCTCCATGGTTTCTCTGCCTTTCCATACTCCCCCCCACACACGTGCTCCACACACACACTCCTTCTGCTGTGTCATTCGGTGCTGCTTGATACCTCACCCTTGCAATTAACTGTGTCTCCTGGTCCTTTGTCAGAAGAAAGCCAAAAAATCACTATTAGCCTTTGTCATGGAGGAAAAGATAAGTGTCAAATATAGACACCTGTGGAAATACAATTATAATAGTATATAGGACATAAGTATAATACACTATATACAAAAATTTGAAAAATATCACGCGAGCATGAGAAACTTCTTGCAGACTGCCACCAAACTGTCCACAGAACACGCTTTGAAGACCACCAGCTTCCACACCAAGCCCTGTGCCTCTGCTGGCCCTGGTTTGCTGATTCAAATCCTCAGGTGGCTCTGGATGCTTCGGGGGATTCAGCCACTGCGTGTACTCAGCAGCATGGCAACAGCACCTTTTCTATAAAAACACCCTCTTTCTGATTGCTGCTTTTCACTCCTCAGACCCCATTACTCACGCTAGGAGCACATCAGAGGCAGCTCTGCAGAGGGCAGAGACACCGTGCACTCAATACCTTCGTTTCCTACAGGCCAAGGAGAGGTGCTGACAGACTCCAAGGGGTGACCTGAAAGTACTCCAAGACGATTGTGAGCACGACAACTGAACTGTCAAGGCTTAGAAGTTAATTCTAAAATTTAAAGTTCGCAAACTTTGGAATTTAAAGGAGTTTGAAGGAAGATGGGAAAGTAAGGATCTATTTTTGGATATAAGAAACTCCTCTGGATAAGTATGTTTTTTATTTTATTAAACACAAATATTGTAATGTCAGTATTAAAGCTTAGGTTGCTTTTTCAGCAAAAAAAAAGATGATGATACATGGGGAAACAATTCTCCAACAGCACAAAAAAGTGCAGAGATATCCGACATTGCCTTTGTATAAAATTATTTTTAGCAGACAATGGCAGATTACTACCAGTCTTTAAGCATAAGCTGTTGAAATCCGTATTTCTGCAACAGAACATAAAATGTATGTGCACTGTCAAACCTGCATCAATCAAATCTCCAGTCCTGGCAGGATCCCCACCAAAACCTCTTTGCTACAGCACTATTTACTGGCAGTTAAACAACGTGCTTGAAATTCAACATTTTAAAACCTAAATTTTCTGCTTTATCTCTACAACTGGATATTCGTCTTCCACCATGTTGAGCCGAATTCTGGTGCCATTATCAAGGTGCCCCAACCTCTGAATTTGAAGGCTGCTTAAAATAAAGATTCGTGTTGCCTTGCTAAAGAGAAATAGAACGTTTCTGAAATGTAGACCCAAACCATTTCAGAATGCTTTCTAAACAAATCCAGGTTTGAATAATTCCCTTTGTTTCACTTTTTACTTTAGAAAACTCCCATTTTCAACTCCTGGTTGAAATTCATCAATTTAGCAAATTAATGCAAAACCTGTCCTGTGTGGCTTGGGAAAGCATGGACAGAAAAATGCACATTTTCAAGAAGCTGGCGAGGATCAAAAACTTAAAAAAAAAAAAATCTTTACTGGTATCTCATTTAAATCCTCTGTGGCAAAAACTGACATCCTGGCTGTGTAGTGGCCTGTGTAAAATGAAATAATGAAATCAGTAGAGCTCCAGCTAGCACCACAGTGTTTAACATTACGAACACCACATTTCAGATAAATGGGCAAATTCTTCCACAGACGACTTTATTAAGTACAGGGAGGGAATGAAATCTCACCTCAAAGGACAACCCTTCCATTTCAGGCACGGGTCAGATAAAAAGCCCGACATGGGGACCTTGACCTCAGGGGTGTACCTCTTCAGTGCGTATTTTGCAGATCTCCCTTTGTAAGGCCCATCCATTGAGTGTCTTTCATAAACACTACGTTCAGCATGAATAATCTTAACTCTGCACTTTAAAAAATCCTAAAGGAACATGTTCTAGGCAGGATTCAGGAAACTCCTTCCTCTCATAATTTCTGTATCATTTTCTAAGAGATAGAAAAAAAAACAACAACAACAACAAAAAAAAACACCAAAAATGTGGAGAGAAGTAACCTACAATAGCACTGACATGCTAGGTAGAAGGAAGATGCTGAGGAACAAGTAATGTCATCCAGAGACATCTGAGGAGTTGAAAGAAGATAATTTTCATTCTTCCCCAGAAATACACTTGCTGGACCTGTCAGTGCCCAGGCACTGCACGTCATGGCATCTCATTTGTCTGAAAGAGAACCTGAGGTACCTCTCTGCTACAGAGATAGGAACGTTACCCACACATGGTGCCCACGATGTCCTGCTCCTCGACTGAAACCACACCATCAGGCAGTGATGCAGTTTTGCCTCCTCGGTGGCACATAACTGCAACGCGGGTAGTGGAAGTCAGTCAGGCCCATCGGTTCAGCCAGTTCCTGAAAGAAACCCTGAGCTGCGCTAAAAGGCCGTAACATCCTAGCAGATGGTGATGCAAGAAGCCGCTTGAACTTCTGTACCTTTTCCTCTGTCATCTGACAGCGACATTGCCAGAGGCACTGCAGCTGCCGAGGCACACCATGCTCCATCGGCCATGAAACGGGACAGAAACGTCGCTGAGAAGCCACGAGGAGAGGATAAAATACCGACTGAACAGGGGGACAAGACCACCATTTGAATGGTCTTTTGCTGCTGTTTGCACGAGCAGAGAGTGAGTGAGCAGAATTAAAAGCAGAACTGATGGATTTCCCCAAGAATACATAATGAAGCAACACTAGAAACATCAGAAAAGAGGTACCTGAAGGTACCAGAGCAGAAACAAAATTTCCCCTTAACAGCGAAAACACAGGGGCTAAGGACTGCTCAAGTACATACACCTTATCTATACCTAGCTTGTACAAATGATATGTTGTTTCTGCAAGAACAACATTTCACCTCTCTCTCTGCGAAGTACTGATTACAACGTAATAGAGATTAAAGAAAGGATGAAAACAACCATCTTTCCTAACACACAGTGTCTTGTACATGGGATGAAAACAACCATCTTTCCTAATGTACAGTGTCTTGTGCATCAAGAAGGTCAGATCCTGTTAATTCTTGCCTGAGTAATCCTTACTCATGCAAAAACTCACAATTAATTCATTGGGGAAAAATGCTGTATTAGCCTATAAGTCTGAAAACCAGCAGAATGCAAGTGCCTTCTTCACAGGAGGGCAATGTTATTCAACTGACAGCTCCTTTCAGGACAGTCAGTCAACTTTCTTAAGAATATGTGAAGCCTTAAAACACTGAGACTGTTTGGCAAGAACCAAAGCATCGGGGCACAGTGGCTGAGCTACATCAGTATTTACTGAAATAAAGCAGTCCTCTTCCTGCCCTGCCCGGAAAAGATAAAAACCAAACCCACAACAGTAATCGTGAAATTTGCTCAAAAAGCCTTTCTTCAAGGGCAATCGATTTCTCATATGTAGGTTACAATTTGACTTATTCAGAGGAATAAATACCCATATGGGCAGCAGTGGCCAAATTTCAATGTGAATGGATTTCACTTTGAGCTGGAAATGTTTGCGCAGCAGCATCAGAAGAAGAACGTGGGCCACAAGAAAACATGCTGCAATGAGCCATGTGAGACTGTGCACAATCAAATTACAGGAGGTGGCATTTTCCAGCAGTTAGAATCACAAGGCGTCGCTTCTATTCCGGGATGTACCTGGCCTTCTGTTTGACCTTGGGTAAAAAAAAAAAAGCATGCACTCCACGCACTCTCTCTGGGCATCCCTCTCCTCCTCTCCTTGTTTGTTAAAAGATGCAGGATCTGGTTTGGCAATGCATTAATTAAAATAATCCTGTATTAGGATGGGACCTTTTATCAGCGGACACAAATTTTGCTAAAGCACGGGTACACAGGCTACAGATCATTATCATCTTGCTCACTTAAGGAGCAAAATATTTTATTTAAAAGTAAAAAATGAAAGTTTTATTAATACTTTCACGGTTTAAAATATTTTGATTTCTCTCTTTCACTGCACATTTAAAATTACAGTGTGGTGACAGAATAAATAACACTACAGAAGGATGTCTAACTTAATGATTAAAACATCCGCAAGGGGACACGGAATAAGTCTTACTGCAACCATGGCAAAACAGAGCCCCTGTGGTTGTCCTTAACTCACCTGCCAGAGGGATTCCACAATACGTGCACACCTGTGCTCACCTGTGGGGAAATTTAACTCTTTCTAGCTGCAAAGCATAATTTTTCAGCAAGCAAGCAAGGAGGGAGAGCTCTCCCCTTCTTTGCTTTGCCTGTCAGAAGGTTTCAGGGGGTTGCACCTGCTCTCCCAAGTGCAAGGACTGTTCAGCGATTGCTCTCAGGGGTGCAAACCAAATAAAAGGGGGAAATAAATGAAGCAGCGGGGAAGTAAATTAAGCAGTGGGGTCCAGGGTGCGATCTCACAGAGGTGGTATGTCACAGGACCACCAGAAACATGGATATAGGTATTGGGACACCGTCCCCCAGTGCAAGCTGGGCTACGAAGGTGGCTTGTACCTCTGTGAGGAACCATCATCCCCTCAGACTGGTCCTGCCGCATCTACAAAACTTCCCTCTCATCGAAAATGCTGTCGGAATGAAAAGTTTGGGCATGTTGATGGATAACATAACCAATTCCACGTTTACGGTTCTTCAGACAGAATCCTGTTGGCATGCTGCGTTAAATGCTCAGTGCTGTAATGATTTCTGTTCAAGGTAATCAAGAAACTCAGCTGGCTTAGCGTGCTTCATGCCTGCTCTGGATATCCCCGAGTCTCCTCGGTCCTCCATTAAATGGATTTCCTCGGACTCTGACTGCGATGACCGGCCCTGGACGGGGCAGGCACTGCTTCTCCTTGCAGCACGCACTTACTCCTAACAGCGGCTCACTCTCCCGGGAGGAAGAAGAGCCAGAAGCACACGGACTTGCAAACCGGGGATTACCAGCGGAGCACGGATCGGACCTGACACGGGGAGAGGCACCCACACCTCAGGAACGCCGCTCAGACACCGCGCTAACCACCACCGCAGCAGACAGCACACCCGGCGCTGTCCAGGTCCACGCTCGTTCCCCGGGCCCTTACCTCCATGCCCAGCCGCTGCTTCAGCACCAGGGCGGCGCACAGGTACCCGGCGCGGCCGACGAAGAGCTCGTCGGAGCCGCACTCGAGGAAGGAGAGCGGGGCGCACACCTCGCTCAGCTCCCGGAACTTGCCCAGCGGCCGGGCGAAGTCGGGCAGCCCCAGGGCTCGGTACACCAGCGCGGCCACCGCGTACACGCCGGCGCCGCCCAGCAGGAAGGCGGCGCGGGTGTCGGCCTCGCCGCCGCCCCGCTCCTGGTAGCGCAGGCAGGCGTCCACGACGCGGCGGGCGGCCCGCAGGTAGGCGTCCCGCGACGGGGCGAAGAGCGGGCACTGCGCGACGTGGTACAGCATGTAGGCCACGCCGGCCACCCCGCCGTACAGCCCGCCCTGGCAGCCGCGGGGGCCGCCCGCCGCCGAGGGGCCGCCGAGGGGCGGCAGCTCCCGCAGGATCCGCTCGATGGTGGCCGTCACCAGAGGCACGGCCGCCTCCGCGTCCGGCCCCGCCGCCGCCGCCGCCCCCTGGTAGTCATCGAAGCGGTTGGCGAAGCAGCGCTGGCTCGCCATGCCCCGGCTCTGCGCGGCGGGAGGGCGGCGGGCGGGGAGGCGGCGGCGCGGCAGGGAGGAGCGAGGGAGGCGGCGAGGGGCCGCCGGGGCGGGCGGGACGCGGCCGCCGTGAGGGGCGGTGAGGAGGCATCGGCCGCAGCCCCTGCCCGCAGCTCCTCGGGGAGCCCCGGAGCGGTCCCCGGGCTGAGGGGGTGGCCGCTGAGGGGTGAGGGGACCCCCCGGGAAGAGGGGAAGGCTGGGGGAGTCCCTGACAGGCTGGCACTAGGGAGGCTTTGGCTCCTTTCTGTCATGCGTGAGCCAAGCAGAGCTTGTGAGGAACAGATCCAGGGCGCTGGATGGATTCCTAGTTAACACAAGCAAACAAACAAACAAAACCAACAGCAACAAAGGAAAAGCTTGAGGCAGGTGCTGAGAACGACTCCTGTGTGAGGCAAATACACGGTTGTCACGTCTTCCCCTGGGTGCGTGAGCTGGTGCAGCGGGAGTGAGTTTGTCATCAAAGGTCCTTGACTTTGGGTCAGCTGTCAGCCCCTGGCACTTCCTCAGGTAGATGCACCTTCAGTGATTCAGGTCCTCCCCGTGGATGCTGGAGAAAGCATATTGCCAGAGGCTCCAGCCAGTGCCGGCACAGCTTTCAGCAAGACCAAAAGCACTGTCCTCTGGTCGCCAAAATATTTTCCTAGAGCTGTGGCTCCATAGCTCCTTTGCACATAACACCTTTCTTCCAGTTCCCAGTACACAATAGCAGGACAAATAATGGGGTTTAGCTCAAAGAATCCCATTGCCTCTAGTAGGCTTTGGATTAAGGCACTTAGCAGCAAACACTTCAAGCACCATGCTGTTGCTGATGGATTCCTTTGAATTCAGCACGTTATGGTCAATGTTTTTTCCTCACATGAGA
The DNA here is from genome assembly GCF_011077185.1 of Oxyura jamaicensis. NCBI lineage: Eukaryota > Metazoa > Chordata > Aves > Anseriformes > Anatidae > Oxyura > Oxyura jamaicensis. The sequence continues at coordinate 116,783,527 of NC_048893.1, forward strand.
ATTTTTTTTTTACTAATGTCCCCTACATTTCTCAAACAGGTAGATATTCTGGTGGGTTATCAGCAAATGCTACACATTGAAGCTTAAGAAATCAAATTATAGTTGATATAAATCAAAGCATTTATTATAAAGTCATCTCTTTTGCATCCATTTTTGGAAACTGTGATGTGTTGAGTTGTAACAATAAGGGCCCTAATTGGGGGCCCTATTTGTCGGCCCCCCCCACGCTTCGTTGGGTTAGAAACTGGCTGGATAGCCGGGCCCAAAGAGTCGTGGTAAATGGAGTCAAGTCCAGTTGGAGGCCGGTCACTAGTGGCGCTCCCCAGGGCTCAGTGCTGGGGCCGGTCCTCTTCAATATCTTCATTGATGATCTGGATGAGGGCATTGAGTGCACCCTCAGTAAGTTTGCAGATGACACCAAGTTAAGTAAATGTGTCGATCTGCTCGAGGGTAGGAAGGCTCTGCAGGAGGATCTGGAGAGGCTGGACCGATGGGCCGAGGTCAACTGCATGAAGTTCAACAAGGCCAAGTGCCGGGTCCTGCACCTGGGGCTCAATAACCCCAAGCAGAGCTACAGGCTGGGAGATGAGTGGTTGGAGAGCTGCCAGGCAGAGAAGGACCTGGAAGTGATGTTGATAGTCGGCTGAATATGAGCCAGCAGTGTGCTCAGGTGGCCAAGAAGGCCAGCAGCATCCTGGCCTGTATAAGAAACAGTGTGGCCAGCAGGGCCAGGGAGGTGATCGTCCCCCTGTACTCAGCTCTGGTGAGGCTGCACCTCGAGTACTGTGCTCAGTTTTGGGCCCCTCGCTACAAGAAGGACATGGAGGTGCTTGAGCGAGTCCAGAGAAGGGCTACGAAGCTGGTGAAGGGCCTGGAGAACAAGTCTTACGAGGAGCGGCTGAGGGAGCTGGGCTTGTTCAGCCTGGAGAAAAGGAGGCTTAGGGGCGACCTTATCGCACTCTACAGGTACCTGAAGGGAGGCTGTAGCGAGGTGGGGGTTGGTCTATTCTCCCACGTGCCTGGTGACAGGACGAGGGGGAATGGGCTTAAGTTGCGCCAGGGGAGTTTTAGGTTGGATGTTAGGAAGAACTTCTTTACTGAAAGGGTTGTTAGACACTGGAACAGGCTGCCCAGGGAAGTGGTGGAGTCACCATCCCTGGAGGTCTTTAAAAGACGTTTAGATGTAGAGCTTAGGGATATGGTTTAGTGGGGACTGTTAGTGTTAGGTCAGAGGCTGGACTTGATGATCTTGAGGTCTCTTCCAACCTAGAAAATTCTGTGATTCTGTAATAGATGACACCGTTGGTGTAGAAATGTAAGTTAATAAACAGTAAATTAATGAAGATGCTTGGTTGACAGTTTCTGAAAGCAAAACTCCTTATACTTCTCCAAAAATCTTCATGGTGCTTCTAGGTTTGTATTGGCCTGATATGGACAACCTTTTGCCCATCCCACAAGTATACATATTTGCAATTATATGGCCAGCCTCGAGTGTCCAGGCTTAAAAAATGATCTTGTAAGTGAAATTTTGGAAGTTTTGTTTTTCATTCTGACACATTTTTTTCCCCACGTTTTGAGGATGCTTGCTTCATATTTTCAGTCTTATCACTCATATTTAAAGGGCTGATGCTTTCTTGCAAGCTTTTTGGGAGGGAGGTGTCTCGGATGGTGTCCTCCCATTGACAGTGAAGGAATCCCTTTGCTGCAGGTCCTTGTCTCCCTGCACTGAAAGAAACCAAGCGAGTCTCCGTGGCTTAGGTACATATTTTTGAGAATCTTGTCAAGTGGAAATAGATCTTTGCCACTCTCAGCAGCAAAGACTGTAAGGAAAATACAGACTTCACAGGAAAATCAGTGCATTAGCAATGCTATTCTTAAGGAGGGTCAAGTAAGACTGCTACAATATTTTTTAGAAAGGAGTCAGTAATCGCATGCAGAAGAGGAATATCTTCAGTGCTCTCAAGAGTCTTTTGACAAAGTGAAGAGTGCTTAGACACTGTAGGACTAGCGGAAGTCATGGAGCAATCAGCAAGAAATGAGAATGACAGTTTCTGCTGTACCTTTTGTGTACAGGAGTATTAAACCACCAAAGGCCACAGAAGAGCTGAATAAAAATTACAGAAACACTTCTTATAGCTATATACATTATTTTTTTTTAAATGACTAAGTCTTAAACTGCTTGTGTTTTCATGTACGAAAGTTTCATGCTTACAGATAAGATGTGTTCTGTATCCTTTTCATTCAAACCATGCATAGATGCACTCTTGATATGACTGGAAGAGAAGGAGGGATCATAGAATCACAGAATCATTAGGGTTGGAAAAGACCTCCAAGATCATCTGGTCCAACCATCCCCCTACCACCAATGTCACCCACTAAACCATGTCCCCAAGCACCCCGTCCAACCTTTCCTTGAACACCCCCAGGGACGGTGACTCCTCCACCTCCCTGGGCAACCCGTCCCAATGCCTGACTGCTCTTTCTGAGAAGAAATGTCTCCTCATTTCCAACCTGAACCTGCCGTGGCACAACTTGAGGTCATTCCCTCTAGTTCTATCTCTAGTTACCTGTGAGAAGAGGCCGACCCCCAGCTCCCAACCACTTCCTTTCAGGTAGTTGTAGAGAGCAATAAGGTCTGCCCTGAGCCTCCTCGTGTCTCTCATCAGATTATAGCCTGAGGTGTGCCCTCCTCTGTGGTCCTAGAGGAAATGTTGGCCTATGGTGCGTGGCTTCAGCTTGAGAAAAAAGTGAATTTCCTCTCTTTCACCCCTCGGCACTGGTTTGTGCCCCCTTGGCATGCTCTGCTTCTGGAAGCCACAGAGCTGGAGACAAGCTGCATGTTATACTAGGGAAAGGTGTGACACAGGTGTGGTGGGTGGAGGTAACGGGGGAGGAGGGACTGGAAGTATCAAGGCTGTTCTTCCGAGTAAATCTGTCTTTACAGAACGCATATTCTGGGTATATGTTTGTTGCATGTTGATAAAATGTACAATGATGGAATAACTGTGGTTATTCCATGGCTGGGAGGGACCCCAGGAGGTCATCTAGCCCAAACCCTGCTCCAGGTAGGGCTGACTACTTGCTGGTGTAGTTGTTCCAGCATGCTTATTCACTTCCGCATGCTTATTTACGTATTCCTTTAGGGAATCAGCGCCATCTGATATTTCCGACAGAGCACAGTAGTGTGTCCTCAGTTGTAGCGTTGGAACTGGAGGCATCCCCTAACAAATGTCTTAAAGGGTAGTCTGTCATTTTTTGTATGTGCTTTTTTACCTATATATCAGTTTAGTGGGGCTTCAGGGTTTTTGGGCACCCACATGATTGCCAATTTTATTCCTACTTTGTATTCCACCTCTCTCCTGAGCTGAAGGTGAAACGTCGTGTTCACATACCCAGGCTGAGCTCCCGCAACAGACCTGTGATTAGTGGTGTGAACTGCCACATAGCTTACATGAACAGGGTTGTGCCAGGGTCTGTTCAGGCTGGTCTGAGCACACTGGCTCTTAAATTCGACTCCACCTGAATTCCCGAAGTACGTATGGCAATCAGCCATCAGTACCCTGTACTGCCCAGTGCTGCTGTTCCCTCTCGAGAGCTTTGCCACTGCAGGTCACATTTGCAGCTAGCTCCTCTCCCTGCCTGCTCAGGCTTTGTCCTGAGTATCCACACTCCTACTGAGTGGCTCTGGTGTTTACAGGACCACCTCTGGCCCTACCCCGCAATCAGGCAGCTGGCTCTGGGGCATTATGCTAACAGCCAACACACAGAGAAGTCTGAGCAGGAGTGACAGTCACACAGCAGGGGTGGTCCCAGGGGCTTCACACCACTGTCATTCACCAGCCCCATCCTCGTCCTGGCAGTCTCTGGTTGCTCAGGGACTTACGCTTATGGTTTCTTACCGTAGGTATTTTTTCATTTCTCAGGTTGAGCCGTCCTGTACTATATGGACTCTGCTCACAAGCTGCGCAAAAGATTTTGAATTTTCATTCCTTGACAATAATTGACAGTGATGTGCAAACCTATTTTGAAAATGAAGTACTTCTTGGCATCGCACTTGGAAGCTCTTTTCCTAAGCCAGCCTTTTCCTCCACTACTTGTGCGTGGTTGATAATACAAGCACGATTGCTGCATGACAGAAGTGATGTTTTAGTGCGCATATATTGCCATTTCATCCGAAGGAAAGTTGTCTATCAGAAGATAAAGCACGTCATTTCACAGAGATTATGTTAAATACTGTGTCAAATATTTAAATTATCCCACATCATTTGAATTCCAGAGGGATTACATGACTGCTCTTGTGCTTTTATGCAGCAGACCTACATTCTGGGACTTGCATGTATTTGTTGTTAAACAGGCCAGGCTATGAACAGTGAAACTAATAAGATCTGCCATCTTACTTGTTTATTTTCTAGTTTTCATAGTGGCCACCTTACTCCCAGGCCTGTCCCGTGTCTGCATTTCTCACCATGGTCTCTGTATCCTGGCCAGGCTGTTCCCACTCGGTTGGTGGGTGGAGTTGAGTTGTAGATGGCCCATGCAAGCAAGAGGCTGCGTTGAGTTGCTTTTTGCTCCAAGGAGACACTAAATTTCTGTACACAGCTCAGTGTCATGAAGCTTAGGAGCCGAATAGGAATTTAATTTCTCCGAGGTTCTGTCTTTATTACCAAATTTGGTTGAAATTGGCCAACAGGTGCAAAATTGCGGGAGGGAAAAGTATGAAATGAAAAGGTAGATGGGCAGTTATGCATGACCGCGTATGCCTTGCTTCCTTAGGAAACAGGGCTAGAGAGGTTTGGTTTGGTTAATTTTAGTTTTGTTTGTTTGTTTGTTTGTATGTTTTTGTTTTTGTAAGAAGATAATGGAAGTGTGGGCAGAGGCACTCATTACTGACGGGATTACTTCTGGTTACAGAATATCTCATTATCCCTTTGAAAAGGCAGACCTATTTTAGAAGAAGTATCAGTATAGATAAAAACATAGCTACTGTTACAAAGTCTCTGAAGATTATTCATTGGGGAAAAGTATTACATTTTTTCAGTACCTCTCTGAACGCTGATTTGCCCATTTATAGACATGTGAATCACCACACAGTTGTTGTCAAATGCCAAGGCTCTCTGCAGAGCAGGAAGTTTGACATTCTAAGTTTGGGCTTATCTGGCAAAAATCTGTCTTCAAAACAGCATATGCGGACCCCATCCTGAGCCACCCACAGGCATGGTTATTCCTAGCCTTCCTTCCCTTGGCTTGAACCTACTCAAACTGGCAGGACGGTGGAGTTCTTTTCCTCAGATACGTCCCTCACAATCTTCAGTTTCTTTGTCATGCAAATTGTGTCCGATTTTCTATGTTCAAGGTGATTTCTAATGAACCAGGAGTACTTCTGTATGCTTAGAGAACAGTAGTTAATTTGCAGTTCTCTGCATGGCTCCAGCATTAGCCAACACGATAAGGAAGCAAAAAATCCCGCTGTGCACTCCATTATTGATATTAAAACAAACTAGTTATTTTTGTCTGACTAATTAGACTGCCAGTACAACATACATTGTCAATTCTAAACTTCCGTATGTGCATCTATTCTACCACTGATGTTAACGTGAGATCTGAGATTTTAATTGTAATGTTTTGGTCAGATCCAGGATTTGGAACCATTTCATAGTACAAGAGCAAAAATCAATACCTGAAATCAAGTAATGCTTTTACCTGAAAGCAGCTAACATTTTTATCTGTCATATTTTACTTGAATTTTCTTCCCTGTACATTTTGCTCTTCCCTTTGTGCTACCTGATCTCAGTAATTGTTGTGATAGAAATGTTAGACTTTTATTAACAAATCGTGCTCCTGCTTGCCAGGGCAGGGACCTCACCCAGCGGGCCTCATCCTACAGCACCTGCAGGTGATGAAGAAAGCTGGGGACGGTGACTGAGCTCATTGCAGCCCCAAGGTCAGGTACAGCTGCAAGCACAAATAGTAAAGTGTCGGAATTTCAGGTTATATGACCAAATCTGATAAGAAATGTCCTGGGGTCTTGAATTCAAATAATGGTGAAGTTGGTTTTATGTCCCTGAGGAAAGGTAGCACCTCCAGAAACAAGTCACCCTTTAATGGTATGCTAGGAAGTTGGATACACGCTGATTCTAATGTGGATAGAAGATTTTGGAGTCCCAAGTCACCAAAACCAGTGCAGCATTTGAACTTAAAAAAAAATTACCATCTTGCCTCACATACTGACCAGATCTAACATCTCTTAGCTTGATGTATTTGAGAGGCTCAAGTGCAGGGCAATACAACATGTGCTACAAGATACGTGCTCACACATAGACGTACTTTATTATTCAGAAACAAAACTTCTTTGAGGTGTTTTTTTTTTTTTCTTTTTTTTTGGTCAAACTAGTGGTTTTTTTATTTTTTATTTTTTTTTGCAAGGCTGGGTTTGCAAAAATGAGAACTTTAATATGAGACTTCTAAGCCTCATAAAACAGGTCACTCAATTTAGGACATTAAAAATAAATGAAGTTGATATTCAAGAAAACTCTGGTCACCTCAGAAATTTTCCAGATGGATACATTTCAAAACACAACTCTCAATGTATTCGCAGCATGGCTGGGTTTGTAAGGGAGCCCTGGAGGCCACCTGCTCCAAGCCCTGCCCCATCAGGGCCACCCAGAGCGGGCTGCCCAGGGCCATGCCCAGGCAGCTTTGGGAGATCCCCAAGGAGGAGACCCCACAGCTCTCTGGGCAGCCTGTTGCAGTGTTTGGTCACCAGCACAGCACAGAATTGCTGCCTGCTTCTCAAAGTGAGCCTCTTGGGATCCAGTTTGTGCCCACTGCCTCTTGTCCTGGCACTGAGCACCACTGAAACTATCCTCTTTGCACCCTCCCTTCAGGTATTTATGGACATTGATGAGATCCCCCTGAGCTTTCTCCTCTCTGGGCTGAACAGCCCCAGCTCTCTCAGCCTCTCCTCACAGGAGAGGTGCTCCAGTCCCTTCATTATCTTTGTGGCCCTTCACTGGACTCTCTGCAGTAGCTCCAGGTCTGTCCAAAGAGAAAATAACAGAGGTCAGAGTTTTTAATTCTTAGGGACCCTGAAGCAACGTATGGAGTACTTTTTTCTTAACACAGTGATAATGTTTTCTTGGGAAAGTGCCAAGAACATTTCAAAATCAATTTCTGTTCGCATTTATTTACAGCTCTTGTGATTAGTACGCCGTCTGTCTTCATTTCATTGCTATATGTTAGTCTGATGGGATGCATAGAAGCTGTGCTAGACTGCTTGATGAAAATTCATCTATCAGAGTTTATGCTATTTTGCATGTTCAGCATTCCAGGGGGAGGTAACAGAAATGTGAAATACATTGTAATGTGTTGCTTTTTTTTCAGTAAAAGCAAGCTACAAAGTCATAAATTGCAATAGTAGGAAGAATTGGACTTTGAACAAAAATATTTTTGCTGTGTTAAAATATGTGCAAACTGTGATCCAGCAAATGTTTGCACCTGGGATTTAGCTTATATACATGAATGGCACTTCACTGTTCTCAGTAAATATTGTGTGCAATATCATGGTCTAAGATTGTTTCAGAATGCCATTAAGCGTTTTTGTTTTTCTAGTCTACAGTTTGCAAATGCCTTTAAAAAAAAAAAAAAGCTGGAAGATGCATAAAAATAATTCACAGCATCATGAATTATGCAGGGAGACATTCTTGTTCCCTGTAGATAAGCAAAATGTTCAGGTACTGAGGTATAAATTTTGGATTACAAAATTGGGCTCTGATTCAGAAAACCATTTGGGTCAGAAGTACAGCTAACATCCTTAAAATAAAGGGTGAGTGTCTGTGGGAAGCCCCCGCAGGATCAGTTCGGGAAGAATGGCATCCCATGGGAGGAACCCCACGTGGTTACTATAATTTGCCTATAAGCCAGATGTTTGAAGTTTGTTAATTAAAAAGGCAATGTAGAAAAAAGAACTTATATGTATGTGATAGGTATACTCACATAAATATATATATATAAGCTCATTTCAAATTTGAAAATAAAATTTGCTCTGGCAAGTCTGCAAGTCATTTTAAAACTGCACTGCTTTCTCTGATTATTACCTTTATTTTTACACCTTATTAAAAACAAACACAACCGAACAGTTATACCTACTCATTTACCCTGTGGTTTATTTGCTGGTTTCCTCACTGCTGTTGGTGAAGTCAGTCTGTTTTGTTCCACTTCCTTGCTTTTAGCAGTTTTGCAAAAAAGATGAACCTTGACACTACTTTTTAGAGTCACAACTGGTTGATATGAATTTGCCTGCATTTGCCTTTTTCTCTGGCTGCCTGTCCTTCTCTGTTCCCCTTTGTCAGATTCAAAACCTGGAAAAAAAAGCTATCGGCTTTCTGAAATCAGACATTGAAATACAGCTTGGTGAGCAGCCTCTCTGCTGAAAAGGATGCTGGACTCAATCATCAGAAGTCACTGCAATAAAAACTTCTGCTTTTGTTCTTGTAAGTGCAGCTGCTGATGCTGGCAGGGCTGGACTGGCTGGATTTCTGGATGACCCACATTTGGATTCCTGTTCTTCAACACACAGTGGCTTTCACAGATGTCAGTGCTGGCTACCTACTGTGGAGAAATTAAACCTCTGCACAACGTTAGCCAACGTACAAACTGTTCCCTCTCTTTAACATCACTTCACCTTCCAGTGTAGGAAGGCTCAGAGGCACACACTGGGGTACTTTTCCCATATGCACCTTTAGATTTAGCTGTTGTTTTGTTCAAGAGATACATTTAAGTCTAAAATATCTCTTCTGATTAGAACAACCCTGCATCGGTAGATCAGACCAATGATTTCAATGGGCTTGACTCCTGTTTGTGGTAAGGTCCTGGACTCCCATTTGCATCAAAGTCCTATTCTTGCAGGATGTTTCCTGGAGCTGAGTCAGTATCAGTCTTGGCTGTCACTCCAGTTGCTTGGGCTGTTAAAAAGATGGAAAAACAGTATATCCAACCTTGTTAAGCACAGGAATTTTCCACTGGCTTCCTCCCACCATTGCCATAGAGGGAGTTTCTGAGTGAGAGGGGACGTGTTCCAAGCATTTTATGGCCCAGTGATGACCTCTTCCTAAACTAGCACCTGAAGATCATTAGCTTCTGGAACAAGATAATGAGCTCCTACTCTCCCACCTACATACCCCTGCACGCATGTCCTGGGGAGTGTGGGCACCCCCGGGTCACTGGCAGGCAGTGAGTGGAGTGTGAGGGGAGCTCTGTGGCACTCGGGATATGTTTTGCTGCCAACACATTATGACTCTGGATCCCTGTTCCTCACCTTATGGCCCACAGGCAGAACTGTTGAATATATGAGGTGAGGAACAGAGATTTACATGTGTTGGCAGTGAGATTATTAGTTAATTCACTCCAATTCTCACTCCAGCCCTTGGCTGAAAACAAAGATTTCTGAAATACCTTCTTCCTTCAGCAAGCAGCAGAGAGAAGACAAGTTTTATGGATGGTGCCTAGCTGGATGTGTCTTTTTCCGTCACCAAAAACACGCACTGCCTTATTTTGATAAATGTTCATCCTCTTTGGTGCTTGCCTTTCAGGCCCAGAAGACTCAAGTTTCTCTTCTCCCAAGCAGTAAGAAAGATCCCACACAGGAGGTGAGGAGGCACTCTGATCACCAGGCAGAAGAGGTGGTATAGCAGCCAGGAAAGTGTGCTGTGACATAAAGCTCCCCTGCTTAGTTGTCTTTTTCTCCTCCCTTGTCCTGCAGGCCAGAGGAACCAGGGCTGGCGGCTGGAGCCACTGGCTGCTTCTTGGAGGTGTGTTTCATCTATGAAGGAGGAGGGCATGGTAAAGCATTGCAAACAAGTCAGATGTAGATGTAGCCAGGGGAAGCGTGAGCTGAGCCAAGTGCATTGGTGTCACTCTCACTGCGTGGGAATTTACAGGTCTTCATTTCAGAGACACAAAGGTCATTTGTGGTTTTGGAGCCCGTCCCTTAAGGCAGCATAAGCAGGATTAAAGACTTGAAAATAAGCTGGTTTATTTTAAAATCATTAAAAAGATGCTTCCTTCTCCTACCTCTTTCTCCTCCATGTGGGCTGGTTTTTAATGATGTTAGGAATTAGTAAGAATAACATCGCTTCCAGCATGTGGCATAACTGAGATTAGTTAAGAATTCATGAATGCATCTGGAACAAACAACCCCATGTTATTGAAAATAAGACCAGTTATGTGATTAAAATGAATGCAATCAAATTTGAAGCTTCAGGCACTGCCGCTAAACAAACCGATATATCTAATCAGCAAACGATGCACTTTTAAGGAACGTATTATAATTTAGAATGAAGAAACTACTTTAAAACTGTCTTCCCGATCCAACGAATGACTGTGCAGCAATATTTTTACAGTCATAAATAGAATCTTTTAAATGGAAGCCATGAAGATTTTCTAATTGGACTTTACAGTTTAAAACTTTGCACCTAAGAATTTGATACAAGGGAGACATCTGGTGAGACATCCCCGTAATGCCATGCCTCAGCACGGAGTCACACCCGCAGAGCAGGGCTGTGCTTGCTTCAGTAGAGATTTCCTCTGTACCCTTCAAACATATGTATATGAGATATCCCGAAAATCCTCGTGTCTTGGAAAAATCTGACTTCTTTGTCATAAATTGTCAATCGAAGTATCTGTCGCATCGTCCTCATGGACTTACAGAGCTGCTATTATGATCATTACAGAGTGATAAGTGATGCTAAAGTGTGCTGTTACCCTTGGAAAGTGAATAGGGATCCAGAAAGGAGAGGTGAGGTGGGGTGAGGTGATGCGAGGTGAGGCAAGGACAGGAGAGAAAAAAAAAATCTGCATATGCCGTATTTTATACTTCTCTGTGACATCTTCATTCACAAGCAATTTCTTATGATTTTTTTTTACAAATCCCCTGTTATTCTTTCATTGGAGGCATTTTAATCAAAATGACAGTGATGTTATAGGGTAGTAAATGTCTTTTAGAACTACTGTGGCCTTCCACTACCTGATGGGGGCCTACAGGAAAGCAGGAGAGGGACCTTTTGTGAGGGGGTGTAGTGGTAGGACAAGGGGGAATGGCTTTAAACTAAAAGAGGGGAGATTTAGATTAGATATAAGGAAGGAATTATTTATTCAGGGGTTGGTGAGGCAGTGGAACAGGCTGCCCAGAGAAGCTATGGATGCCCCATCCCTGGAGGTGTTCAAGGCCAGGCTGGATGGGGCCTTGGGCAACCTGG